>NC_045151.1:8930570-9230570 GCF_008831285.2 Nymphaea colorata | reverse complement strand
TATTACCTTGGGAATGAGGTGGCACAAAGCGAAGACAATATCCAAATCAAGCAAGTAGCCTATGCCAAGAAGGTGTTAACTCAATTTGGCATGTTCGACTACAATCCCACAAAACTCCCTATGGAACTAAGGTCGCAACTACACAAGGATCCCGAAGGACAGCCGGTGGATGCAACAGAGTTTCGACGAGTCATCGGATGTCTAAGGTATCTTCTCCACACAAGACCAGATCTTTCGTATGTTGTCGGTGTAGCTAGTAGATTCATGGAGAGACCGACAGTGATGCACCACAAGGCAGTGAAGCAGATTTTGTGATATTTAAAAGGCACAATCCACTTCGATCTTGTATACACCAAAGGAAGAGGAGAAGAGGTGATTGTTGGGTTCACAAATAGTGACTTGGCAGGCGACATCGATGACCGGAAAAGTACCGGAGGCATGGCATTCTATGTAAATGAAAGCCTAGACTCATGGAATTCACAGAAGCAGAAGACCGTAGCCCTATCATCATGCGAGGCTGAATTAATGGCAGCAACCGTGGCGGCATATCAATCACTTTGGCTCAGAGGACTGCTGGCCGAGCTGATTGGAAGAGAGCCGCAGGCGGTGAAGTTGTATGTGGGCAATAAGTCTTCAATCGCACTAATGAAGAACCCAGTTTTCCATGGACGCAATAAACACATTGACACAAAGTTCCATTTCATACGAGAATGTGTTGAAAGAGGACAGATTATTGTGGATTTTGTGCGAACAGATGAACAACGAGCGAATCTTATGACAAAAGACATTGCCAGCGGCAAAGTTGGCAACAATGCAACACTTGTTGGGTGTTCGAGATCTCGGGCCACAGTAGGATTAGGGGGGAGAATGTTGCTCTAACTCCTGTCGTGGAGGAGGCTCGTGGGAACGTGTGGAGCTCCTAGGAACGTGTGTAAGTGTGGGTGCATGAAGGAGATCATGGGAAACGTGAGAGAGAGTGTGTGGTTCCAAATCGTGGGGAGTTAAAAAGAAATGGAGAAATTCGTGGGAGAAAAAAACGCTGAAATGGACGAGATCATGGAAAGCACGATCAGTAGTTAGTTACTATTCTTGAGGGTCAAGTTTTGTTTTTGTTTTAATGTTTTCTTTATATAGTTGTTATTGAGAAAGTTAAAAATTGACGCCCAAAAGGAGGAAGGAAAATTTTTTTACTTTAGCCTTTCCCCTCTACCCATGAGGTCCACTTCTCGCTCTCTCTCTCTCTCTCTCTCTCTCTCTCTCTTGCTGTCCCCTTTACTCTCTCTCTCTCTCTGCCAGAGTAGTACTCTGCTCCCTCTTTCTGTGCATTCCCTCCTTGGTGTGTTGCAGCCTACGGCTTCCTCTCCTCATTTTACCCTTACCAAAAGAGAAGGGATTAAGTGAGAGTCAAGGGAGAGCGCCAACATCGGAGAGGGAGTGGAGGACGACGAAGATGAAGGAGAGGGGGATCACTACAATCGCGCTGGAGGTCCAGCAAGGGGATGCATTGCTGAATGATACGATCTGCACAAATGGGCGGGAGTGACGCCCGGGCGTCGTTCGATTTGGGCGGCTCATGGCTGCCGCCAATATGCAGCTTCCGGAAAATCCACACAGAATACATATCCAAGTTATGGAGTATACATTTCTGTATATTGCAAAAGGCATTAAAGAAAAAGGAACTCAAGTTATTCTCTTTACTTTGATGGATTATTAGCCATTTGTGACGACAGAGTATATGGATTCTAGTTACGGAGCAGAGAAGAAGAAAGAGACAAGTGAGGGTGGATGGCAATTCCAATAGGATAGCTGACTTGCTACACTGTTGCCAAGATAATACATGTATGAGAACATTCTATTTCACATACATGCTATATAATATCGAAGAAGTTGTACCTGGTATAATTGGCATAACATTTCTTTTGATGTTTCTCAATAGAAATTTATGGAAGAACTATGATCTCTCGGATTTCTTTGACTTATTTGAACCTAAACTGGGTATTGATCCAAGAAAGATAGTTCACTTTCACACACATATACACACACACACACAAATATATATATATATATATATATATATATATATATATATATATATATTTGTGTATATATATATATATATATTTGTGTATATATATATATATATATATTTGTGTATATATATATATATATATATATTTGTGTATATATATATATATATTTGTGTGTATATATATATATATATATATATATATATATATATATATATATATATATATATATATATATATATATATATATATATATATATATTTATATATTTATATATCAAGAAAGATAGTTCACTTTCACACATACACATGTGATTGGTCTACTTGATCATGATGATGCTGATGTTAATTGGTAAGGAATCTACTGAAGGCACAGGAGATCCACGTTGAGTATTAGAATATGTTTAGCTAATAAAATGAAAAAACTTGCTGTCCTTGATGCAGAACAACTATAAATGTGCATGATCTACGAAATGACTAGAACCAGCCTTTGACATGAAAAATATCCATCTTGAGAAAATCTAACAAAAAACTTCTAATATGTTCTGTTAATGCAGATATGAAATTTTAAGCCTGGTTGGGGCAGTAGGCGAGATGTGTGTGTTGAGAAAGCTCATGATCATGACATTACAGGACTCAAGTTCTCTTCAGATGGACAGATGCTTCTTTCAACAAGCATGGATGGTACATTAAAGATAGTTCCTGCTCCATCATGCATGTGTCATACACTGTTCTTTAGCAAGTTGAATTTGGCAAATGCCTGGTTATTTCTTTTTGCTGCTTGCTAATTTGCTTTTATCCAAGCTCAGTAGTTCCAATATCAGTTTCTTGTGATATAAGTGTGCTAAGGTTTGGAATTTGCAGCAAAGTAAGAAGCCTCTCCATGTTTTTAAAGAATTGCCAAATCATTATTCAAACGAATGTTGCTTTCAGTCCTGATGAGCAGCTAATTTTCATGGGGACTTCCACCGAAAAAGGTGGAAATGCTGAAATCATTTTGTGCTTTTATGACATAAGATGATTGGAGCTTGTTTCAAAAGTTGGAATATATACAACATGCAGTTTTGTGCAGTGTGCATGGCATTCAAGGTTTAATCAGGTTAATTGTCTCTCTTCGGAATAATGATTCTTGTTTTTTCAGCAAGGTAATCTCTGGTTCACCTGTTTACATTTTTTCAAGTGTTTTATAGAACTTTTTTAATTGTGTAATTGATATGTCCTGAAGGTTTTTGCTACTGTTGGCTACAAAAACCAAGGTGGGAGACACATTCTCTATGATCCTATCCTAGTTTGTTGGTGACAAAAAAGCAAGGGGAGCCCTAGTTTGTGTTGCACATGTACCTAGGAAGATGTCTGTTGATGACTTCGAAACCAAGCCTGTTTTATACACAATCCTCTTGCTCTACCCTTGTTGTGGGACCAGCCAATTCTCAAATGGCTAGCACGAGAATATATATTGGACCCAATGAAATCACCCAACCCAGACCTACCTATCACTGGTCCAGGCTTTGGTGGGATAGTTGGTTCAACTTAAGGGAGCTTATTGACGCAATGTCTTCTCAAGGTCCAATTAATGGATCCCTATCTTTGCTCTTTGTAGCTTAGATGTTATTGATTTATGGAGATAACTTGGAGCTTCTTTCTCATTAACATTGCAGCTACAGGGCACTTGTGGAAAGGTAGTAGTACACTTTGTACTTTTGCTTGCTTTGTTGATTTGTTTTTTCATTTTATTTTGTTTTTTTGTGTGTGTGATTTTATGTCTGGTAGTGTTAGTAGCATAGAGTTCATCTTAGTTAGTAAATATAGGTTCACTTTTTCATTTTCTTTGTGTGTTTTTATTCCTATTTCTTAAAGTGCAAGGAAGGGGAGATTGGATAGGTGGGGATAGAGTAGAATAGTCTACTTACGTTTGATTTTCGTTTTTGTTTAATTGAGTGTTTGTTTCTATGTTTTTGAGCTGTTAGTTTTTTTGGGAGGGAGCATAAAATTTTTTATTTTAGGATCAATTTTGAAGTAGTGTAGAAATTGTAACTGTTGTTCTCTTTTTATTGAATAAGTGTGACTACATAAAAAACCATTAAAGATCACTTTAGAATATAAGACCACCTTCAAAATTCTGTTTTCTTAATTGGAATGAATTTTCGGATGGGGTGGTTTTGTTTTAAAATTTCTAGTTCTAGTCTATTTTTTTTAAATTGTGAGAACTTCTTCAATTTGCTTTAGCAAAGAAAGGATGGATAAAATTGAAGATCATATTCATATAGTGAAGGATGTGTGTTCATTTTGTTTGCTCATTGCACATTCTCACACTTGAGAGATTTGAAAAAGCACTATCTCGTTGAAAGATTCTATACATATGTTGTTTCTCGATGCATTTCTTTAGACAAAGTTTCCATTTTTTTGTGGATGGTAAATCTTTCTCAAAGCGTGGAGTGTGAATTAGTGCTTTTGGAGCTTTCAAAGTACATGTTCCATAGGGGATCTTGCTCTGTCATCACAATTTGTTAATTTGGGAAGTCATAATTTGTTTTTCTTTCTTCTGATAGGGGGAACTCTATCAATTGATTTACAATGGTTTTTCCCTTAATTGAATTTCATGATACGTACTCTAGATTATACTGCATCAATAGGACTTGCCACTTGGATATCCTCCCATTTAAGAATGGTTGTTTGAGGATATATTTGAGTGGATTGAGTTTAGATAAGATTTTTACTTCATAGGATAGTAGGTTGTGTTGTAATTTCTGACACATCCAGAGCAATGCCAAATAGGTCTTTTCCATGTGAGAGTAATTTTTTTGTATTATATGAATGTTTTGTTGACAAAGTACATGATATGCTCTATTTTCCATTCATGTTCATATTGTGTCAAGAAACCACTTTAAGCTAAGTGATTCCCTGTAATGTATAATAATAGTGGTTTTCCCAAAACTAGGGGTTTTAATATTGAGGGATCAAGAAGATATTTCTTGATCTTTTCAAATGATTGTTGGCATTCGGCTCCCCATTCAAACCTAACCTATTTTCTTAGGAGTTGACTGAATAGTTCACATCTCATAGTCAAATTGGAAATAAAACTCTTAATTGATTGGACTTGTTGTTGCAAACTATGTAGCTTTTTTAGATTTGTAGGTTACAACATATCGGTGATTGCTTTTGCTTTAGTTGGGTTCATTTCAATCCCTTTTTTGCTGACCATCCACCCTAGTAGTTTTTGAGATTCTACCCCAAACACGCATTTTTGTGGGTTAATTTGAGCTTGTATGGTAAGAACCTTTCAAATACTTGGAAAAGATGTTGATGTGAGTCAACATAAACATCCATAATGTTGCATTTGATCATATAAATGGCGGTCATTTCCCCTTCATAGGTAGCCCCGGCATTTTTTTTTAGCCTAAAAGGTATCACTATGTAGCAAAAGCTTCTCCATGGGGTTGTGAATGATGTTTTAGCTTAGTCGCTTCTGCCAATTTGATATGGTTGTAGCCAGAATATCTATCCATAAAGGAGAACAGTGCACATGTTTTACAATCTGCCAGCAAGTCGATGTTGGCTAATGGATAATCATCTTTGGGAGTGGCTTTTTTCAAATCTCTCAAATCGATAGAGAGACGAATTTCACAATTTTTCTTGGGAGCTACCATGATATTTGTCAACCATGGTTGTCGATTGCCTGGATAAGTCCGAATTTCAATAAGTCTTGTAGCATTTCTTTGACTTAGTCTTCAAGTCTAGGATCCAATTTTGTAGTTTTTCTTTGATTGGCTTGCATTTGGGTTTTAAGGGCAACCGGTGCTCGGCATGTATTCATATGTCCATGTGAGAGCCTCTTGATGTTTTGTGAGGAATTCAATTAACTCGGTCTTTTCCTCTAGATAGTGGTTAGACTCGATTTGTAGTATTTTTTAGGTTGTCTGTTGTGCATATGTTAATTTCCTCGGTTAGATCATTAACCCAAGGTGATGGTTGATCTTGTTTTTTCATTTGAGTGAGCTCTAGATATTCTATCTCTGAGAGTTTCGATTTCATTTCTGCTAGTGATGTTGATTGTTTTTTTCTATATGTGATCTGGAGTGAAAGAATCAAATTGTGAGATTGAAATGCAAAATTGAAACAAGTCTGATTATATATCATTAAAATTGCAAAATGCAACACTTGGTCATAAACAAAGTATCGAGTTTTTTTCTTGGAAAATGGGAAACACAAAGAAAATAACATGATTATTTTTCGATTGGTGGTGAACATTCACCCATGGTGATCCCTTTGACAAATGGTACCGGCTTGAGATCTCTTTCTTCCACCACCTACCCATTGTTTCAACATCCTAAAGTGCAAGTGCCTCTCTTTCCCAGGATTGTGGTTCTATGATGCCATCAGAGTTCTTTTCGAGACTAGTAAATGGTTGATATCCGTGTTGCAGTAGGAGCTTGAATCTCCTCTTGTTCTAAGACAACCTTTTGTATAATAGGTGATCCTTGTAAGTTAGACCAAAATGAGTGGGCTTGCCGCCCTTGACCACCCACATCTGTTTCTTGGGTTTGTGCAAGGACAACTTGCTAAAATTCTATACTAGTCTGTCTTCTCTATAGACTTGCATGTTGGGCACTTCAATGGAAAATGTTAGTACAGATATCATTGGATGAGTATGTCATTCCTGACGATCCTCTGCATATACTATTGTTACTTGTGTGCCTCTGGCCCATCAGACACAATGATGCAGGGTAGATGGTACTGTGTAGAATGAATGAATCCATGGTTAGCCCAACAACAAATTGAAAGACGGTTCTATGTCCACTATGTGGAATAGAACCTCAAGTAGGGTTTCTATGATTTCCACTTTAAGACATACTCCATGCATGGTTGCCCTTGTCCATCATATTCATAGACTGTGATTGGTGTGTGTGCATATTCTGGTCCTTGGATCCCTAGAGCTTGTGTTGTCTGAAATGGACAGATATTGAAACTTCCCTACCATCGACTAATATGTGGGTAACTGTAATGCCATGTGTTGTGATTGCAATGTGGAGGGCATTATTATGCAGAGTGCCCCTATTGGGGATATCTTCATCTGTGAAGTATATTGGGTCATTTTGGTACAAGCATAGGCTATTTGGTTCCCTCTATTTGAACTGAGTTTTTCAATCTTGATTTGGGTTGTAGGTTCTTGCCAATTGTATAGTGCTTCCAGAGGCTCCGGATCTGATTCTTCTCCTTCTATGGGGTTAGAACTGGCAGGTGGTGCTTCTCCAAACCTAGTTTTTCCTTTATCTTTCCTTGCAAGTAGTTTGAAGAAGTAAATAGGAGTTTCCTTCTTGCGAGTCACCATGACTTGCAGCTTGGATGGGATAGAAGTATGTCTAATCATTGAAACAATTTCCTTTCCAAGCTTTGGAAAAGGAATGGTGAGTATTTTTGGCTGTCCAAGTATATTGGGCCTTTGTTATACCACAATTAATGGTATTGTCTATTTCGGTATTAATGGGGGGATTTTCAATCCAATTAGTTGGTGTAGTTGTAATGCTTTATGTTAGACTAGGTCCCAGACAACGTTATGACTGAGACTTGATAGGTCATAGGGTATTTTAAAAACTTGAACGAAGAAATAAAACATTTCTATGATATACATTCTTAAGAGATAAGTTTTGAAACTTTAGAGAGCAAACATCGGCCTCATGCAATCCCTAAATTGAGGATGGGTAGGACTAAGACAAGGGGAACATGCTTTTCTCCTCAAATAGTCTTAGATTTATAGAATTATGTATGATGCTGGTAGGCGTGGTCATGAAGGTTTCATGCATTTGGTATCTGATATATGACCAAGTAAGTTGTTTTCGACAAAGTAGACAAATGTTGATGGTCCAACTGGATGTGCTATTTGTTCGCACCTCAATCTTCCTGTGACCTGTGGAGGAAGGGTAACCATGCAAAGTAGCAAAATTTGGGTCTTCCTTAAAAATAGATTTTATGAGAAAGGGACCCACCCATCAGTACGAGGATCAACCATTCGTATCACCATTAACAAAGGTAATCGAACCAAGGTCTAGATTTTCTCAAGTTTGACAAGTCATTTTTCCTACATGTGTCCGAAGATTGGATTTTTGGATTTTCAAGTTCATTTTGAACATGAATTGGATTTGATTGAGAAATATTTTTGTATCTCAAAAGTTTTTGGAAATTAGGAGATTGTTTTTGGAGTGAGATTGTTTAATAATCCTGGATTTTGTCAATTGAACTTTGATTTGGTCCAAAAATTGGAGTTTTGAGATTTCAAATATGATTAAAATTGGATGAAATTGAAGATTTGAAATTGGATTTCAGAATAGAATAGGACATTTAAAATTTGTTTTGAAGTTGACATCATGGGATTGAACATCAAAAATTAGAGATTTGGAGTAGACTTTGAATTTTGACTTGGAAGTTCTTGCAACTGAAACTTGTTTTTGAAACCAAATGTTGGCTTTGGAAAAATTGGATTTTGACAGTTGAAGTCTAGAATTTTTGGATCTTAGAGATTGAAATTTCTAAGCTTGGAAGGGCCAAAAAGCGACCAATGTCTTGGGATTTTGAACTTGGTTTTTTAGAAAAACTTCATCTCATTTGTTTGGTGAGATTGAATTTTAGGATTCCAACTCTAGGTCGGAATCTCCTGTGGGTGATGAAAAAATACGAGCAATGAAGCTTTCATTCTTTCCGGGGTTTTGGCGTAGAGCAGGGTGGTGGTGGTAGCGGCAGCGGTGGTGTCGGTGGCGGTGCAGTGGATGAAGGAAGAGAGAGAAGAAGGAAGGGAGGTTGAAAGGAGAATAGCAAGTGGAGGCATCACCAATTGTGAGGAAAGCGAGCCTGCTTTTCATCAACATAACAGCCCTCCATTACACCCTCTCCCTCTCTCCCTCCTTCGCTTTGGAGATTGTCTTGATTTGAGAAAATTGAATTTAGGAGTTTTGACCAAGATCATGAAAATTTGCTTGATTTGGTTTTGGAAGTTGGATCGACTTTGGAGGAAATCCAATCATAGATTTGAAATTGATTTTGAAAATGTAGGGTTTACAATCACTTTGGAAATTTTTGTTTGTTCGCATCAAAATAGGTGAGGGGCTCAACCTTTTGTCGCAATATGACTTGGTCGCAGTAGTGACTCCAACTTGACTCATTTAGATTTTGCAAAAGTGAGAGGGTGCATTCGTGAAGTAAGAGCATGCATGTGTCATAGATTACATGTACATTCATAATTTGCTCTCTTTCACTCCATTCTTCATTCAAAGGTGGATCTGTACATGGACATGGGTCGACCTTGGAGGTGGGAACTGTAGACCGTCCTCCAAGCTTATTATTGATATTAAGAAAAGTTTTTTTGGAGATAATATTCATGTGCTTAAATTTTGAAAAATTTGTTTTTGTAATTGGGATTCCAAAACAACTTGGATTTTGGTCAGAGCATAGATGAGTTGATAGAGTCAAAAAACGGTGTTTGAGGATTTTGAGAAAACTTCTCTTTGGATGAGGAAAAAATCACATTTCGTGAATTCCTTTAGGATTGGCTTTTGAGTTTGGTTTAGATCAAGAACCCAACGTTTGAAAGTTCTATGAATTGGATCTGGAGAGATTCTCCAAGTTGATGCTTTTGGAAAATCAATTTTGAGTTGCAAATGGATGGATTTTGTTTAGGAAATAGTTCGCCTTGAGAAATAGCTAGTGGCTTGAATTGATTTTGAAAATGATTGAATATTTGGAAATGCATATTTCCAAATGAATTTGTGAGAATCAGATTTCTCAAGTAGTTTTGGATTTGACCAAAACACATTTTTTTATCTGGGGGTTTCTTTTGAAACCTGACTAGATTAACTATTCTTTCTTTTTGGTTAATTATTGCTTTTCAAAATCATAGAGATTTCTGAAATTTGAGGAATAGAATATGTTGAAACAAGCTCATTTTGATTGCTATGTTCCATTTTTAAGATTGACCATACTCATAGATTTAGTAGATCTAATTTTTGGTGGAACCATTTTGACAAGATCATGAGATCCAATCCGTTGTGCATTCTAGAAATAACAGAACATCCATGCTTCATTCCTCTCTCTCTCTCTCGTTTTGCATTCGTTCAATCACTTAGACAAAATGATGGCATTCTCAGCCAAACCATAGTGCTCTTCTCTTCAATTTTGCACAAATGGGACCTCTTGAAATCAGTTCTTGAAAATGTCATTTTCTGATATTTGAAAACAGAAATATGGGTCAAATGAGTTCAAGAGATTGTGGGAATGCATGCTTATCTCCATTAATATGTACATTTTCTTCATAACGACCTAGCTGAACATCATTCTTGGCTATTTAAAATAGAGAAGATCCCATCCCAAACCCATGATCGTTGGTCATTTTCTTTCATCATTCACCTGATTACGCACACATGGAACATCCACCATTTCTAGAAATTTAACACTAAAGAAAATGACACAAATCATGAGAATTAGAATGAGGAAAACATGGCCGCTTTGTGGCTGCCAAATGAGGTCCAATCCTCATTTTTTTGGGGATAATTCAAACATGCATGGCAATATCAGTTAGAGAGGTAGATGTCATGAGTTGTTGGGAAAATTGAAGCAATCACAAGCTGGAATGATGCCTAAATTAAGGTAGAATAACGATGCCGAGCTGGACTTGATGTTAAGGCTGAAATCAACTTGAGCAAAGGTCAGCTAGTGGGCTAAACCACCTTGAGGAAGCCTACCTTGTTAGAGCTCAACTTGAGGACGACTTGAGCAGCTAGGCGACGCTAGAATGAACCAGCTTGGGAGGCATCCTTGCTGGTGATGCCTTGAGTAAGAAGTCGGGTAGAGCAGGGGCTCCCTTGACGACTTGGATTTTGAGCCAAGTTGAGAACGCCTATGTTGAATGCATCTTGATGGTAGAGGTCGACTAGGGGGCTGAAGCGGCTTTGGGAAGCTTGGGCTGTAGGTGCTTTGAGCTGTAGACGTCTTGGGCTGGAGGAGCTTGCGTCCAAGACTGACGTCTTTCTTTCTTACGTGGCTATTGTAGCTTGGTTGGTGGGAGATCAGCAGGCTGGACGTCCACCTTGCGGCTGCAAGGAGATTGTTAGCTAGAGCAAGGGAGCTTGAGAGAGAATGAGAACTTGAGAGCTGGAAGAGGGTCCCTAGTTGACTGTATGAGCTCGGTGTTATAGGCACCAAGTCATCATGATGACTTGTTGCTAGGCAAATTTCTTGAAAAGCCAAAAAATCAATGAACAATCTCTATGATGTTGGCATGGGAAGGAAGCTAGAGCTGCATGCAAGGGACAGCTTCTCCCTTGCAAATCAGCTCTTCTTCTTTTGCTTCCTTATCTTGTTTGCTTAAGTTGAAAATCAAGTAAAGCATGGTGGAGCTATCTCTTCATGTCAGCTACAAAAATCTGGTCTTTGACCAGCTGGTTTGATTCCAAAAGAAGAAAGAAAAGGAAGGGGGACGTCCTTAATGGCTGGTTCCCCCTCAACTTGACCAGAATTTTCTGGTTCCTTTCTTGGAACCAGTTGGAATGGCACACCCAAATGGGCTGCCATATAAATTTTTTTCCTTTTAATTTTTAAATACCCAGTTTCACTTTCTTGAAATTAAAATTATTGGCAAGTCTCTTTTTGACTTTTCCCTTTTGCCTTTTGAAAAAAACTAGATGAGGATGAAGAAAAACATATTCTTTGGATGCCTCCTCAGTTTTTAATTATTTCAAAAATCCAAATAGTTTATTTTGAAAAAAAATTTAGAAGGGTAAAATCGCTTTAGCTCTTCGTTCGTTTGAACTAGATCATTATCGATCTCGTCTCAATTGGGTTCCTTTCGAGCTCAATCCAAATTAGGATTCATGCGAATTGATTTCCTAAATAATTTTTAGAAAAAATTTAAGAAGGCTTCGCTCTAGGCAATTTTCTCAAAAGAGAACAAAGAGAGAGAGAAAGTCACGTTGACTTATTGTCTCTTTTCCTGTTGGAATCCAGTTGAAAGATCTTTAATTCTCACCGATGAGAATTTTTTATCTCGATTGAAAATTTGACTTTTTTTATTTTAATTTTGATGGATTTCAAACTTAATTTCAAAAATTTGCTTAAATTTGATAAAAATCCTAATTTTTGCAATTCCGTGTTATAAATTGAATTTTACAAGTGATTCCTAAACTTGTATTTAAAAGTGGGTTAAGCGGAGATCGTTTCCGGTCTGAAATTTTTCTTGGAAATTCTCAAAATCAAATCACCGTCTAAAAAGATTTGGAAAAATTTTCGGGTGTGAATACATGTATAGTCAGATTGATTTTCCAGCAGCACCGTACACAGCATGGGTTCACCAAAGGTGAGTCATGCTCCATCAGTTATATTCAATTATCAAATGGTAAAGTTGCTGAAGCAATTTCCAGGGTTCAACCAAGTTGCAGGAATAAACGACAATCAATCTCTTCTATGAATTGCATAGTATGTAGGTGTGTGCAACAGAATACGGTAAAATATCCAAAAGTTCTATGGAACCACACAGGAAATGATCCAAAACCAACGAAAGCTCGTTATTATCGACTCAATAACATATGTACATTAGAACGAATGACCATGGGGACAATGAAGAGGTGGTTATTTTGTTCAGCTATGTGAAGCCAAACAGAGTTTTAACATCCATCACAAAAAAGACTAAAAAAAGGAAACTGAAAACATAGTCCAATAAAATCTAGGAGTGAAAGGTAGCAAAGACAAAGTAGCTGCTCTATGTTACCCATTTCCCATAGCTTCTCTGCTTGAATAGAATTTGCTGTTGAAGAACGAGGAATTGCTTGGTCCAAATCATGAAACAAAAGTCAGTGCAATTATTAGCTTCAAATGAATTCTGAGCCATTACCACCTTGGGACTGACAATTGAGGAGTCCATGGTCATACGAAAGATGCGTCAACGTGTGAACTATGAGTACCTTCGCAATTTGTGAAGCTTTCAGAAAAATCTGAAACTTAACTAAATCGAATTGTAACTACCTCTGAATGAAAGAATCTGTAAAAGTGGCTTATGTATCAAATCTGGCCAGCAACATTCTGCAGCACCTCATTGAAAATACAATTAGCTGCTTAAGGCCTCTTCATAAATCTTGAATTTCTTCAAGGAGAGAAGCAAGTGCAGCTTGCCTACTAGAGCTACATGACTCGCTGCACAGTACCTTATGCATCAAGATTAATTCCTCACGACTTCCTTTCTTGAATAATCCTCTCAGCACATGCCGAATTTTCATATCTGAGATGTCATCCTCTGAACCCATGCTATTCTGAATCCAGTTAGTCCTACTTGGTGAATATGCATGCTCAGTCTCAGCATGAGATATTGGACTTGAATCACACTTTTTAGTGATTTCAGTTCTCAAGCAGTCATTTTGTTCCTCAGGCTCATTGTTCAAGTTCCAGTTTAAGCTTGGCAGATGATATGGTTTGGATATCCAGTAGTCTGAACACTGTTGAGATGCATCTAGTGCCTCGATGGACTGCAGGAGTTAAAGGTAACAATGTTATGGAAGAAACTAGTATTGTTGATGTGAATAACATGTCTGTATGCGAAAGCATTTAACCCAATAATTTTGGATGAAGCAAAGCACCACATAATGATGGATAACCAAAGGAACACCATCCATGGAAAACAATTGGATATTTCAATGCATGGAGCATAGGTGCGGTTACCTGTATCTAACTCTAGCTACCCATTTTTATATGGATTTGCTATTTTAACTGATGAAGTCAAAGTAACAATGAACCCAATAAATTGAAAGCATTATATTTGGCCTAAGGGGAAGAATAACAGTTATAAAAAATCCTGCTCTGGCCAATACTGACTAAAGCACTAAGCTAAACTTTTCTCTATGGCCTATACTGATGTCATGGATAATTTCCATATTGCACTTCCCATCCTTCCAGGCTACAGCAAAAGAAGAATGGAGACATTCTTACCTCAATAATTTGCAAGGAAGAAAATCCAAACATCTTAAGTCCATCAAGATTTCCCAGGAGTTGCAATGGTGGCAGGTTCTGCACTCCGAGGCTTTGTAACTTTTCTATCTCTTCATTAAGCCTCTGACGCACTAAGTCCCAGCACTTTCTAGGACAAGCATGCATAAAGACTTCAGTTGGATTGTCCTCAACTGTAACCTGTCATATTACATTCACAAGTATATAAATTTCAAGAATGACCACCAACAGTGATCAAAATAATGTTTACCTAAATAGGGTTATGGCAGTCAAAATATGGGACATGGAACTTGGGAAAGGAAGGAAAATCTTGCTGAAAATCAGAGGGCTAATTAATCATACAAATACGTTCAGATTCAAGCTTCCATTGGTCTAACCAAAAAAGAGCCGGGTTCTATCCCAACCTGGTATAATTAATGAAGGGATAAGGTTTTACCTAGCAAAATTATTTATACTATGCAGCCATTAAAGTTTGAATCAAGGGCAGTTGGATAAATACAGCATTAAGAAACCATATTTTGCAGGCTGCTACTTTGAATAGTTACTCCCAATTCCAAACCTGAATACAGATTCCACAGCTTGGATGAGTCTGTGAACATGTCAAGCATTGTATACTAAGCTGGTATATGGTGTTCTCATTGTCAACATAGAAAAAGTGGTTCCCATAGATAACTCCATTAAAGGTTAAGAAGACAATGTCTACCATTTACTTAGTGAGAAGCGTTAAAAATATGATGCCTTAATTAGTTTAGCAAACAAACAAATCGCCAGCTTGCCTGAAATAGGCAGCACTTACCTTAAACATGGGCCCAAGCAGTCCAGCATCAAATACCTCCGAGATATAGCTACAAATTTGTGTTGGATCAAGTATATCAAAGAACATGACACGACTCTTATATCCTACAGAAAGTTGGCAACAGTGACCCTTTAACATCAGCATATACTAACTCAAAATGTGAACCAAGGACATCATAGGAGCACAAGAAAAACATAAGCATACCTTTAGGAAATATGGCTTCCTTACTGCACCATAGCTTTTGAGGAACAATAGAGCCAAATTCTATTGGCACAGGTTCATGCAACGTCTTTTCAATATGAAAGGTACAGGTATCCGATCCGGAGGCTGGACACACAGCCACAGTTGAATTGGATTTGTTTTCATTCAGTATAGTACATGTGCATGAAGTAGTTTCTTTGGTATGCACTTCATCTGATGATTCGCAAGAAGATGGCTTCAAAAGCTGCAGATTGACTCCAAAAAGTTTTTCTGCTTTACAACATGCACCTTCTTGAAGACTGCCATCTATAAGAAGTGAACTGGAGTTTGCATTCATTGAAACATGCTCCCCGCATGGACTATCCTCCTCTCGGGAATAAGCTAGATCGATGGTTTTATGATGCTCTTTCAATTTAATGAATATTTCAGCAATCAAACTTTTTTCCCCTTTAGCATTAGATACATCGCTCTCAGGTGCAGACAAGCATTTGCTGCTTAAATAGCTATTGAGACATATATCCTCAGACAACGAAAGCTGCTCTTCATTGACCTTATATGTAGGGCTACTTCTATCGCTCTCTGTACTAGATGAACTGCTGCTTTGCAATTTCTGCTGTTTCTGGTCGTGATGAACATTGGTATCCTCCTCTCCAGAAATACAAAATCCATCTGATTTACGCTTTAAAAGAGGTCCTTCCCTACCTAGATTGGAGAAATTTTTGCATGCATTAACCTTAGTCCCTGAAACTGCAGAAGTATCATCCTTAATGTGTGAAAGCATTCCAAGATTCAACTCTTGATGAACGAAACCAATCTGAAATAACTTATCAGAGCTGGTGGCTGATGGAAACTCCAAAGAATTCATAATGTGTAGTTTGTTGAAAGGATATGAAGCCACGTGACTATTTTCTACTGAACTTGATTGAAAGGCTCCTGAAGTATCACATCCAATTTCCTCATATTTGCATGCTTCGCTCATGTCAAGGACTTTTGGACTGTTCGCACTAGAAGTTGATCCTTCCTTTGAAGGATATTTCAGTGCATTGCACTTCCTGTTTTCCACTTCTGAAGAAAGGCCATCAGTTGCAACTGAGTCAACTGAAAGCTCACCCAAGTCTCTTTTAATTTTCTTTACACAATTAGCATGAGGAAGTCCAACTTCAAGCTCTAACTTACCTGCAATCTCTGATTGCATGGTGGCAAGAGTTCCAAAGCTTGTTTCCTCTGATTTGGTGAAACTACTACAACTTGCTTCTGGCTTCAAACAAGATGAGTTCTCAGGTGCTGTCATGGATAAACCATCAATGGCCAGTTTTCCAGTTGCCCAGTCGTACAAAGCGGTCAGATTTCCTTCTAAAGCTTTTACAAGGGTATGCAATTCATCCAAATCATAACGGAAGAGGAAATATCTTTTTCTTGGACCACATGAGCAGAGTAGCTTTGCATGCTCTAAGCATGAGAAGCGGTTCCGTGAACATTCACAACCAATCGCTGAGAGATGTAAATCATAAAAACATAAAAAGCATTCTTGATCATCAGTCAAATCAAAGTTTGCATGCATTCTTCTGGCTTCAAAAGGTTTAGGAAGTTTCTCTCTCCTCATTTGCTCCATCTGTACCCGTGCCTAAAAGAGTAATAACAAAAAATGTTACAATGATGAATGAGTAACTTCAGGTAGCTAGAATATGTAATGCATAAACATATGATTACTTTAACTGCTTCTGTAAGAATTCCATCCTTCCCGCATGCACTTTCCCATCTCAGACTTTCCTTGTTGCATTCCTTGAGTAGCAGCAGCCTCCAAAGAGCCTTAACTGCTCCGTTAGCAGCACCAAGTAGCAATTTATCATGTGATATCGATGTTTTACGACACTGTTCATGGTAAAGTTCCACTGCGCTTTGGCCATGTGGCAACCAATCAACTGGAGCAACATTGACAGCCTCAGCACAGTTGAAACCACAGTTAAATCCTGAATGGTATGCCCTGGGGAAAGTAAGAACAAACTCGCCAGCATGCTGAACAGTACGATAAACAGAGACCCCTTCAGATTTTAAAACTGATGGTGACAGTTGTGTGACCTGTAGCAAAATGAGCTGTTAAAGATTAATGTTCAACCAAAAGCAAAAATAAAAAACTTGAAAGTAGATTGAACCGCTACAAGATGATCGAAACTTGTTGGACGTGTGAAGTATGTGCATTATCAAAACCTAAAAAACCTAAAAATGATAATCAACAGAAACTTCAGCTGAATCTATCCAAATGTAGACCAAATAAAAAAAATTTAAGGTCACAAATTTCTATAGACAAAAGAATTAAGCATATAGCTAATTCTAAGCCTTTATTTTGACATTAAAAATTAAAAAAAGAAAAACAAATAGGGCATATCATATGTTCAACTTTCTTGTGCACAAAAGGTAAATAAAATCATGTAGTAGGAAGAAAATGACAATAAGTTCAAACTTTAGCAAGCCAACCAACTTAGTTTTTCTAAAAGCAAAAGGGCCATACCAATATTTACAATGTCCATCTTGCTACTACTTGTAATAATCATGTCATTGACATATATAAAAGGAGAATGACTATACCTGGAAAAGTTATCTTAGCAAAATAGAGTTGTATCAGGATAACAAGGTTTAAAATTTATCTTAGCAAAATATAGTTGTATCAGAATAACAAGATTTTAAAATTTAGAGATATAACAAATAACTTAAATTTATTAACCAAAACATAGGAGTTCACATTACACTATAAAAACTTTCCTCGGGTGAAGAATCTTACCAGAGAAAGTTTTGTCCGAAGAGGGAGATTCATGTAAACTTCTACATTTAATTCTTATTTAAAAAAGCAAATCTGACATCCAACCTTTAACAGAAATTTACAATAATCCTAATTAATGTCATCTTAGCTGATGGAGAGAAGGTTTCTGAATAGTCTATGACTCATCATATTATTGATGATTACGCAGGCAAGATAATTCTAGGACTCATAGGAATTTGGTTCTAGATAAAATGAGATAGCAGTCAGGCATGTCCCATGCTGAGAAGAAAATGATTCATATGTAGCTAGCAAGGTGCCAAGTAGGTGTACTAGACCTTTTTTTAACTCAATGGTCTTTCGGGTCGGCTGTTGACATCTTTACTAGCTTCTTGACTTCCTGTGCAATAGATAATGAGCTAAGGGGAATTGAGGTCGGAAGATTTTATTACAGATGGTTGTTTAGTTCAAGACTATAAAGACTGGGCATATCAGATTGTACAACATCTATCATCATAATTCTCAGCTAAAGCATCTTCTTTGTAAAGAAAGACATATTCATAGTCTTCTTTAGGAACATCATCATAAATTTTTCCCTTACCAAGAAAACTATCAATAAGAAACATATAATTTGTCATTCTCGGGATAATAACAACTATATTTGTTTGATTTAGGTGTACCCAAGTAAAACACAAGGAATTGCTAAACATGAAATAAAAGTGCTCAAACAGTTTGCATTATGTGCTTGTGTTTCCTTCTGCAGGCCCATTTTGTTGAGAACAGCCACATGTTTCTTGTGAACAATTTCTTCAATTTTATGATATTTTCAAATTAACCTAAGATGAATTGTCCTCCAAAATAAGTTCTAAAACTTTTCAGACTTTTCTCAAACTGAGTTTTCAAAAGTTTTGTGAAAATATTTGAAGAAACAAAGAAAGACATTTCATCCTACAACTTAGTGAAAGAAGAAAGTACTCACATGTTGTCACCATGACCTTGTTTAGTGGCATGAATTTTCCACTCAAACTGACGTTCGTAGACAATACCTTTTCTTATACTCGAACCCTAAGGAAAATTCCATGCTTTAATGGCAATTGAAAATACCAATGATATTCCTCGGATTATTCACAAGCAATATTCAAGCTCTCTATTGCAACATTAGCCGGGGTTTATATAGATGAATCCATAAATTGTCATCATTGAGTACAAACAAAAAAATAATAGAATAATGCGTCGAATTCAAATTCAAAGAGTCACTTCTTCTTTTCTGAATTTTAGTTCTTTCAAATAATAAAATAATGCTGCTGTCATTTATTGGCTCATTAATAGTTTATATAGCACTCCACATGTTTGGATTTTGGAAGGACTTAAGAATACTTTCATAGCAAAATTTTTGCCAACACTTTAGAAGTTAGATACTAGTGGGTCATTATACTAGTTGTCCCAGTTGATAGTTTTTTTAAGTGTGAACCAAAGCAGACAGCTTAGTTACCAAAATTGAAAGTTGGATTCAGGTCAGTCAACACCTTAAAAAGGCCAATCGAGACTAGCCAGGTTGAGTTGGACCAAGGCAGTTGACTAAAGAAAAGTTAATATGTTGGCAAATAGGTACCCACCAGAAACTATATACAAAGAGTTACATACTTTAGAGAACAACAGATATATATAAAGCTTCACGTTTGAGAACAAAGAAAATATATATGGGGTTCCATGTTTTAAAGCACAGAAAATATATAGACTACAATGCATACAAGGCATAAGAAACAGAAAATGTGTATAGACATAGAGTTTCACGTTTTAGAGCACAGAAAGCATATATGCTATGTTCAGCGTATAGAGATTTAACAAGAGAGAAAGAGATGGAATACCTGCAACTTAGTGCCCTGAGGGTCCTTCAAACACACACACACATAGAGAGAGAGAGAGAGAGAGAGAACAGGAGGCTGGAAACCTTGTGGTTCATACTTTATAGGTTCAGATAGAATTGAAAAGCAATGGATTTCTATTTAAAAGAATATCATATCATTATCTTTCAAAAAAGGAGAAAGCTAACAAATTTCATATTTAATATTTTAGAAGGGCATCTTTCAGAAGGGCATCTTTCACTGACTAGTTGGTCAACGACTAGTCAGTGACTAGTCAACCAATTAGGCTGACTAGTTCCTCAAACAGGCCCAACCAATTTGAAAGCAAATAGTAGTCAGGTAGCTGGTGCTGGGTCCGACTATTTCCTACCTATAGAGCAGCTTGGAATCCAATAAAAATAGAGTCAGACACTTAAGTGACATTCAATTTTTGGGTTGGATCATTATAGTTGGTACCAAAACCAAGTTCAGCATTCAAATCTCAGTTCCAACACACAAGGACATGTGTTCCTTAATTCCTGCATGCAAAGATATGTGTTCCTCAAGGGAGATGATTTCCCACATGTCTGGAAGGTCTTGAGAATAGTCTAATTTCTTAGATATTGAAAATTCTTTAGGGGTTTATATATTCATGTGCCATGCGACCTGTTGTCCTTATTCTTATCTTTCTTGGATGCAAATCAAAGACAGTGATGAGATGAGTTAAGATCCCCCATACCAGGCACTCAAGTTAGCATTGGGTCAAGTCATACAGTTTAAGTGAGAATTTTAGAGCTCTTACTTTCCTACTTTAAGTGTGACCCAATTTTACTAGTCCTCTTAAAGGCTGAAGTCCTCTGTCAAGTATCACCTTGACTCAGTCCCAGAAAAATGCTTTGGCCCCAAATTTTGCACTTTATATTTCAGAAGTCTTTGATCATTTACAATGTCATAGCACTTTTCCATTCTTAATCAACTAAAGCTTCAATTTTCATGATACATAAGAAATCACTGTTTAGATGGTCCTGGTGCTATTTTGGAATAGGCAACAATATCTGAACTATGTGCCAATGCAGGTCTTAGATTTTGGAAAGATCAGGATAAAGCTGCACAGAAAAAGAACTTCAGTGTGTGAAAGCAAATATGAGTAGTACAAATTAGAAGCACAATATGATGCATGGAATTTCTCGCACGGAATTTCTGGCAACAGAGCAAAGGAGAAAACAACTCACGAGTTCATTCAGTAAAGTAGGTTGTTCTTCAAACAACTCAGGCAAATGCTTCTTCATAGCATTCTCCAGCTTTTTAGCATCACTTCCAGGTACTCCATACCATAGCTTTTGATCCCCAAAGTGGAGATAATTCAATGAGTACAAATGATGGTCCTCAACATGCTACCAAAGGAAAGGACACAAAGGTATCACTATAAAATAATAGATCATATGCATCTGTCAAAAACAGCATAACAGATTTTATGCGTAGAACATATTATGCATAGTCAGTCTAATATCCCACAAACACAATAGAGAATGCCATTAGAACAAGCCTGTAAATTTACATATCCAAGGTGATAGCTTCATGGACCTACCCAGCAAAATGATGAGAAACACATTCCTATGTATAGCCAAGGAACCAAAACACCAGAAATATCTGTCTGCTCAAAAGCCAGCACAGATCCAGGTAGGCGTGCAAAATTGTTCAAGTTCCATCCAGATGAAACATATGGATCATCATCCATTTTACAAGTCAAATTTGCTTTTGGAAATCCACTGCAGAACTTTTCAGTATCCAAGTCAGCACCATAATGCACCTGTAATAAAAAAAAGGAAAATTTAGAAGCTATAAACTAAAAAGCGAATAACCAACTTCCAGATATAGATAGGAAGTACCTCAACTTCCTCAGATGCTTTCTCAACCAATCTCCAGTATTCACCTTCAATGTCCTCAACTGACAATTCCTTTTTCATTTTAGATTCATGATCACTGGAGTACATATCCTTACAGCTATCTTTAACTCTGAAATACTGTTCTTTAAAATTGTCTGCATATCTTTGAAAAGCTTCTAGAGTGTACTCTGGACCAGGATGGAAGCCAAACCTATCATCATCATCAGAAGCTGCAGGTTCATTTACTTCAGATCGGGCAGAATGACCACGTCGACGAGACACCATTGTCCATGACTGTCTCCTTTTTCTCCTCTTGTTGCGTGTTTTGGGTTTCTTTCTTGCTGGTTCTCTATTTTGAAGCTTGTCAACTTCTTGAATTCGCGTCTCAAACTTACGTTTTCCCCAGATGTTTCCATCCTTTAAAGGACATGGTGGCTTAAAGGAATTCGGAGGTACAATGCGGCATATTCCGTATGCTTCCACCTGCTGATAAATGCTGTTAATGTACTTAAGAGTATCTTTGAATTCCTGCACCAGCAATATATTGTTATTTGGATAGGATCTTGCATACCAATGCTAATGGAGGAAAATAACTAGGCAGGGGCTTTACCTCTTCACTTGGATAAAATACAGGAGCTTCATCAATGATGGGCTTACAAGCTTCATTAGGAGACCATCCCAAGAACACCTTTAGGGATTTCCATGCATGAAGCAAAAAGGCAGAACATGTAATTACAAACTAGTCCCTTCAGCAAAAATCTTACAAATATGACAGAAGTTGGAACAAGCCATTCAGTGTGGATATATGGAAACAAGAAAAATCAACAAGTAAACAAAGTTTCAGTGTTATCACAACAGCATGTTCTTTGGTACACTTGAGTATTTCTCAGTTCCCAATACAAACATATTTTCTTTTCTGTTTTTTGCCTTTTGGCACTTTCAATGTTACAACACAATATTGAAGAAATTCTTCCTTTGACAATAACACCATCCTGCACTGAAGAAATGGCTGTTTATCTTAAGTGTCCCAAGTTTTACCTCAGGTAAACTATTTTAAGTTTTCATCATCAAGCCAGAGACAATATCATGGCTGGTATTAACAAGGGAGGTGTGACTTAATTGGACCACCAAGTTAGACTAAGACAACATAATGCGGATATTAAAATAAGCTGTGTAGTATGATTTACCACACAACCATCAGTTTATTAGAGCTACCAAGTAAATATTTATTCAAATCAGTTCTGGACACAGGCGTTGCAAGATAAAGAAAATATGGAACAGTGAAAAGATCAAACAAAGTACCAAGTCAAGTGAATATAGGTTAGTCAAAGAATGAGAACTTTACCTACAGACAATGCACTGGTACCCCTTTAATCCATAAAAACAATGTCTACAATAGAAGACTGTTGAAGGATACAAATGTTAAAGATGCATGGCACATTCAAAAGTTACACCTCTTACAAATACTTCATGTAATTTCTACTGCAGCTCTGGAATTCTGGGATCCTTTTGTACTAAGAAAGGATCCGCAGAGTTGCATAATTTCATTGTGAGCATACCAAACAAAAATCACTCAGCTGTTTCTCCGGCAATGGAATTTTAGAATATAAAATATAATATGCTTGACAGGTGATTTTAGATGGGTAAAAGCTGAAAGTGTACTTGCACACATTTAGGTCTTTATCTATGCCACATGGACTCATCAAAAAAGCAAAAGCACCAGAGTTGACCTATGTCGTTTTAGCAACCACTTGTTAACTATCTCCTTACACAAGGTAATTCCACCCAAACTCACTCACACGCACTGCCCTAACCCAGTTAGAGTAACTCCCTCACCAGAGGAGAGACCTAATTTTATCCGACAAACCTAATAACCCCCACAATTCCCTTATTTATAGTAATCTTCTGGGTCAGCCAGTAGACCTGATACAGACCTGATTCCTGATCCAAACCCTAGATTGTAACATTACTCTCTCCTTCAAAAAACACATTGTCCTCAAGGTGTGAATAGCTGAAAAGAAATTATTGTCGGATGAGAAGTACCCTCCCCACATGAGTATTGTGTTGCCTGCTCTGCAATTGTTGAGGCACTCTGTGCAAGTGCAGTGGATAAAATGGCATCCATAAATGCAATAGCTAGGGAAATGCTCTTTACAACGGCCTCTATGAAGGAATAGTGATCGCCACTACTTTCCCAGCCCTCTCTCTTTAGGGTCTGCAAGTAAACCCACTACATGTGTTCAGAATTATCAGCATTGAAAGGACTACCTGGTTCTTCCGGCTCCACTTAATGAGGTGAGCATTTTCAGTACAATAGGCAGTTGTGCTTGGAATCCTGGTGAGTATGCCCCTTGGGAATTTCACTTGTGAAGGGAGCAGCCAAGTTGTGTTCTCAAAAGGCAGTGTAATTCCTGGCAATAGGACATGAGCATGACCCTTGAATCTCTCTGTTGCTTCATGCATCATGGGCTTTCAAATTCCTTCATATGGCTTCTCCCTGAGATCATTCTCACAAGTTCTACATACCACGGCGTTAATGCAGCCTTGTGCCTCAATAGGCTTAAGGCCAAGTACAATGTTATTAAAAGTGTTGCAGCACTCTACGTCCTTAATTTTAATATGACAAAAGTAGGAAACTATTTTTACCCCAATTGCACATTTCATAACAAGCTTGCTACCCTCTTCCAACATGTGGTTCACCAGTTGCTTTGCCTTACTAATTATGTAAAAATTTAGGGCATAGTTGGCTGATTTGCCAATTGGCTGGGGAACCACCCGAGTCAAGTCGGATCGCTAAAAAATCTGGCCACGAGTCAAGGCTGGCTCCGCTTGCTCCTAACTCCCTTCAACTCGGAATGACTCAGCCTGACTAGGCTTGATTCGCCTGATTCAAGTTATTTTAAAACTCAACCAAGTCGATAAATCAACTCGCTGACTCGAGTCACGAGTTTGCCAGATAGCTATGATTTAGGGTCAATCAATACATACATAAATGAGAAAATTTTTTTTGGACTATGTGGAATTGTGACCTTTATTCCACTTGACATTTCCTATTCAACAAAATGAATCTTATTGATTTTGCAAATGATGACATTGATTCTTAGCGCGCTTTCTGTCATAAAAATGTAACAACCTTTGGCAGATCTCCTTCCATTCCTTTAAGACCGCATCTGCCTTGATATGGGTATATCCATCAGGAACTATCTCAACATATTTCATTTTTTCTATACCTTGTTCCCTCCCCTCATAATCTGCCACTCTACCTTTTGCATCAATCAAGATCTTATAAACGAAGCCTGTCGGCACGTCATTTTCCTTCTCCTTCAGCTGGCAAACATTTTTCTTCTTCATTAATTTAAATAACGCCTCTACCTTGCTTAACACTTGCATGCTAGTATGGTCGGCCAGGAGAGTCATGTAAACCAATTCAGTTTGCATGTTTGGTGGAAATTTTTTTAAGACAAAGTTCAGTAGCATGAATGCCAAGAACCTTGGGAAGCAAATCCATTCTAGGAGCATAGTCTTGGTCAGTGAAATGTAGGCTGCCTCTTGCTTCCAACCAATCTGCAAGTTGCAAGCCTTTTTATATAAATGGTGACTGCAAAGAGCAAACATATTACCTTCTTCCATCCAATTTACAATTTTACTCTTGAATCGGAGCCTGAATGATGACCTGTCTCAATGAGGAATTAATCTTCTCCTGGAACTCCACTTTTCACTAAAACCAACTTCATAATATGAGATGTCAATCTCTACATGTTCCCTGGTCAAGGCCTCAGCTGGATTGTCTTCCTCTTGAGCCTCACTTTTATTACCTTCCGCATGCTCAGGAGATTAACCCTTAAGAATGCATCCTCTTGGCCTTCTTCAACTCCCTTCGCCTCTGGCCCTGCCTGTAAAGGAAGGCACCTTCCACCCACAAAGTGTTTGGTGAATATCAGGCTATCAGAGAGTTTCTTCAATAATGGGTTATCAGCAATACCGAAGTGAATGTTTACATGCTTATTTAAGCATTGAACAAAGCCATTGCGTAACCTGTCCCATTTAACAGAAAATTTCTTTTTGAATATGGTGCTGAATCGCTCCAGTTGCTCCTCTTAAATGCTCCCCCACGTAACTGAGCACATGAGTAGCAGAAGCAGACTGAGAGAACTCCTCTGCAAGTGGTTGTTACAGAAAACCGGCAACTAAGAAGATTGCCCACCCGTGGATGTTAAGAGGAGTCGTCACCAAGACCCCATGGTCATCTACACCTAATTCCTCAAACTCACACACGAAGCACACGACATAACAAGTCCTTGACCCTCTCTTCTTGCATCGTGGAAACTTCAACCTAGACGAGGGTGGTTCATGGCTCTGCATATCAACCGATAATGCCATGGAGGTTTTCCAGGTGGCCTTCTGCACTCTCTCCCCCACACTTCATCTTCTTGACACCCCATCTTCTCTACACATAGCATATCCTTTAGAGTCCAGTGGACAGGACCCTCGATAAGGAAGGTTGAGGCCCCCCTCTTTGAAAGTTCTGCCGCCTCCATCGATTTCCTGTTGCATAACTGGAATTTTATGGAGTTCCCAAAAAATTGTTGCATACCTGGTCGGCATGGTAGTACGAAACATGTGAGAGCATCTCTGTTTCTAATCCATTCTTTTCATGCTTCCTTCCCCCACCAGTGAACCCTGTGACAAAACTTGATATGTGCAGCCTTGTGCGTCCTATCATCCTTTTGTTGGCTCATCGACCCATTGACTAGAGCGTCTTCAGCTTCCTCCATACCCGTAGAAAGCATCTGGATGTTCCTAGGCTCTGCTTGGGTTACAGGCTTAACCTCTGCAACATTTCCCATGGATAACTCTAGAGACTTAAATTGCTTCTTCATCCTGGGTTGTATTTGCTCAGAAACATTGTGGTCCTTGTGAAGCCACTGCAGCTGTAGTTCCTTGAGAACGCGTTGATCAATCCTATTGAAAGAATCTTCCAGTTTCACCTTCCATTGATCTATTCAATCCAAATTCTTTGCAACGTCCTTCATCGGGTTGTCTTTTGAACATGGCTCTGATACCTTGTTAGCAACCACTTGCTAACTATCTCCTCATACAAGGTAATTCCACCCAAACTCACTCACATGCACTGCCCTAACCCAGTTAGAGCAACTCCCTCACCAGAGGAAAGACCTAATTTCATCCGATAACCCTAATGACCCCCACAATTACCTTATTTATCGTAATCTTCTGGGTTAGTCCAGTAGACCCAATACCGACCTGATTCCCCATCCGAACCCTAGACTGTAACCTAAGTCACATGGGTATGGGTATGGTTTGGGTACGTGTATGGGTACAGAGATACGGGTACAGACACGACAACTTTAAAAAATGTGGGTACGAGGGTACGGCAGGATATATGTATGTATCTACGACACACTGTTAAAATATCACGTAATAGGGGCGGGTTTCCTCTCCCTCTTATTTTCTGATCAAGGATAGTAATCGGTTGACTAAGTGATAATAGACTTTCTCTCCTAGGGTTGCGGTTTTGCCCCTAGGTTAGAGCTTCTCCGTGGTTTTTTTTTCCTCTTCCTGAGGTTTTCCACGTATATCTTGTGTTGCTTCTTCGTTTCTTCTTCCATTGCGTGTTCCTACACACACAAATACGTCGATTTAACCCATGTACCCGTGTCTATACTCCGATACGGGAATTCGGATACGGATACGTGGTGGATACATTTTGGATCATCTGGGTCAGACCCGATCCAAACCCAACAAAACACCCGATTTTAAGTTGACCTCTCCCCACTTTACCGACGAGCTCTCAGCCTCTCCCACTTCACCGGCGACGATTACCCAGCTATGGCAGGCGACAACGTCCGGCGACCGATGGTGACGGCCGGCGACAGCCGGCAACAACCAGGTAAGTGGTTTTTTTTCCTTTTCGATATTAAAAGTTAGGGTTTCATGTTCTTGATTTGGGGGGTTTCATGTTCTTGATTTTTTTTCCAATTTGGGGATTTTCTCTTTTAAGTGTGTATGGCTGTGATGTCAACGCATTGCTGCCATTTGTTTTAATCCAACCGAGATTTGCAATGAGAGGAAGAACATACCGATTGCAAAACTTTTGTACTCTGTAGACATCTTCGTGTGTAATCTGTGAACATTTGTGTGTTTTTGTGTAAATGGAGGCTGTGTGCACATGTTTTTTCTGGTCTACATATTAAGTACAAGTGAGCTAATATATTCTGCCGTACTTTCCCTTGGAAGCAAAAGCTTCAACAGAGCAAGCTCTAATGATCTTGTAATCCTGGCCAACTAGCATCATAGCCCATGGAACATTGGAACTTCTTATTTTGTAGTTAAATGGAATTCCCTGCCTTTTTCCAGTGTTTCGCACTTTCTCTTGCCCCTAGTTAAAGTTTGATTCCTCAATTAAAAGTTAAAGTCATATTGTAAATATTCTCATATGATAAATATCCATAGGCATCGACATACTTTTGTTGCTAGTTGTCACATTCTTCATTGCGCTTCTCATTGTATGATCATGAGGACTGTTTTACATTACCTTGAAATAAATCAGCATGTCTATAAATTATAATTTGTTGTATTGTTTTATTCCTTCATTTTTATGTTCATTATATGTTTTTTGCAGCCTTTTATTATTTTTAATGTAGTATGGCGAACAAAGGAAAAGGAGTCTCTCAACCTACAAGTTCAAGTTGTGGATCTGGATCAGCTGCATCTATTGCACATGAAGACTGACCACCATTATGGTCGTAGGTGAAAATAATAGAGAAAGCTCCTAAAGGTGGTGGAAATTCAGTTTTTTTATGTTCTTTCTATGGGAATGAGTTCACTGGATCATATACAAAGTGAAAGCACATCTATTAAACATCAGTCGACAAGGAATTCAATCATGTAAAAAAAATCAATAAGGAGAGCTTGCATTAGTTGAAGAAAGAACAAGAAGCCTTTGAGAAAAAGAAAGGCACGACATCATCCGGTTATATTGACATTGCTTCAATTTTAAATGATGATGCTAAAGATGGTACAAAAAAAAGAAAAGTTGTTGATGTTACTCATAATCAGAAATCAATTAAGGAGTCATTTAATTTACAAGGACGGTGAGAATTAGATCTAAAAGTGGCGACATTTTTTTATACTAATTGATACCATTTAATATAGCTAGAAGTCCATATTGGAGAGATTTAGTTACATATATTGCAAATTGTAACTTGTCTGTGTATGTTCCCCCTAGTTCTGAAAGGCTTCGCACTGGACTACTAGAACAACAAAAGACTCGAGTGAACAAATTGTTAGAGTATCAAAAGTTAACTTGGGAGCAACACGGAGTTTCTATTGTTTCTGATGGCTGGACAGATTTGCAAAGGCACCCTCTTATTAATTTCATTGCAACTTCAGCAAATGGACTAATTTTCTTGAAAGCAATAGATGCATCTGATGAATACAAAAGTGCTGAGTATTTAAAGGATTGTTCACGGAAATAATTGAAGTGGGGAAAGATAAGGTTGTTCAAATAATTACAGACAATGCACCTATATGCAGAGCAGCTGGAATTGCGATAGAACATGATTACCCTCATATCTTTTGGACTCATTGTGCAGTCCATAACTTAAATTTGGCTCTAAAGAGTATATCCAATGCACCAAGTAAAGAGCAAGATCCTCATGCTTATGAATTATGTTCATGGATTGAAGACTTGGAAAAGGATGTGAGGAACATCAGAAATTTCATAGTAAATCATCAACATGCACTTTCCATTTATAACAAGCATTCTCATCTAAAATTGTTATGAGTTGTAGAGACACGTTTTGCATCTTTAATTGTTATGGTCAAAAGGATGAAAAGGGTTAAAAGTGCATTGATTAGTATGGTGACTGATGATTATTGGAATTTATATTGTGCTGATGATGATGACAAAGCTTAAGCAATCAAAACACTGATTGTGGTGGGATAGAATCTTATATTTTCTTGCATTCACAGAGCCTATTTGGGAGATGTTGAGAGTTCTTGATTGTGATAATTCAACGTTGCATTGTGTTTATGAGATGTGGGACACTATAATTGAAAAAAACCCAAGAGGTCATTTTTAAGCATGAGAAAAGAAATATTGCACTTGAAGATTCAGCATTTTTTTATCATGTGCATAAAATATAGATTGCAAGATGGGATAAAAGTAGCAATCCTCTTCAATGCATGGCACATTCATTGAATCCTAAATATTATGGAAAAAAGTGGCTTGCACAAGGTATTGGAAGAACCCCACCACATATGGATCCAGAATTATCAAAAAACAGATTGGCATATCTTAATAGGATTTTTATTGATGTACATCAAAATCGAGGAGCTCAAGAAGAGTTTGTAAGGTTTTCTACAGGAATTGAAGAAGATATATGTGCAACTGTAGATAAAGATGATTATCTACTTAAGGTGATTATCTACTTATATCTTGGTGGATTAAACATGGACATGTTTATCCTACTCTTCAATACCTTGTTTTCAGGTTGCTAGTTCAACCTATTAAGTTTGTAAGATATGGATCGGGTCACCCAAACCCGACCCATTTGATCCACACGTCCAACACATCATGGGTGGTGGCATACTTGTAAATCTTAATGTTATTTTGTGTATTTTATGTTGTACCCTATATTGTGATTAGTATATATCTTTCATCTTTCTCTTGCTTGGACGTGCAGTCTACTTCTCTCTTCCTCCTCTTGCATCTAACTTCATTCAGTTGTTTGGCATTAGATATCAAAATCTTACATGGTAGCAGAGCAGGGTTTTGCCACTGAGAATGTTCGGTAAGAATCTCTAATTTTTGCCCTAATCATTGTTTCTTTTCTGCCCTAATCCTCAAATCTCTGTTTTCTTCCCTAATCCCCAAATTTTTGCCCTAACCCTAATCCCCAAATTTTCTGTCCTAATCGTCCTAATCCCCAAAATTTCAGCCCTAATCTGCCTGCATTAATCCCTACTGTCTACCACTTTTACCCCAATTTCTGTCGGCCACCTAACCTTAATCTCAAAATTTTTATTTTCCCCCCATTTTCTGAATATTGCATCTATGGATCCCTACCGCAATTCCAGCATCTTGTCATCCAATTTCCTCTCCCAACTCATCTCACAAAAGCTAAATCATACCAACTATTTGAAATGGAAACGTCAAATAGTCATGTTCATCAAAAGTCACCGTCTCTATAGACATCTCAATGGCACCATACCTGTGCCACATGAATAGATTATGCGAGAGGTGAAGAATGTTGCAGGCCAAGTTCAAGAAACCATTTCAGAAATCAATCCTGAATATGAAACATGGACGGCTCATGATCAATCTCTCGTTGCTTATATCACCTTCACACTATCAGAGGAAGTTCTGGCGGGTGTTGATGATGATCTTTCAACACTTGAGTTATGGAATATACTTGCTACCACGTATTCTCAAGTATCAGAAGTGAGATTTCTACAACTCAAGAGGCAATTTCAGAATATCAAGCGAGACACACGTTCAGTCTTGGAATATATACATGAAATCAAAAATGTCAGCGATCAACTTGCAATCCAGTCAGCAACAAGGACAAGGTACAGCAGGCTTTGAGTGGATTGGGGTTAGAATTTGATGTTTTCTGCACTGCTTTAGAGGTATTGTCTGTTCTTCCCTCTTTTGAGGACCTGAAAGCAAAATTGATTCAGCATGAAGCGAGTCGTGTACAGCGACATGAATTATTTCATTCTGGCAGTCACAATGTGTTGGTCACTGGGACTCATGCTTTGCAAGGAAGTCGTCCAAGAGTTTGGAACTCACAAACAGGGATGGGGAAAAGTATCCTTCTTACACCTAACACAAATGCACAGGCAAATGTACAACAAAGGATGCCTACTTGTTTTTATTGCAATAAGAGAGGTCATGTGAAGTCAGAATGTTGGCATAACCCTCAGAACAAGGGAAAACAGGTCAGGCGTGACCATAAGGCAGCAGGGTTATATGTTTCAGACACAATTGCGGTGTCGAACATTTCCCCTAATGTGCAGTAGATTTTAATGACAGTGTTGTCTAAAGTCAATCTCAAGCAAAATGATGAAGGACAATGGTATGTAGATTTTGGTCTTGCAGCTCATGTAACTGGTGACGCAGTCACGCAGGTAAGCTTTCTAGTGTTTTATCTTGTTTAGCCAAAGGCTCAGTTGTCACAGGAGATGGCTCCTATCACAAAATATCACATATTGGAAATGCACACTTATCCATGGCTCAATCCTCAATACCTTTAAAGAATGTTCTTGTTGTTCCAAATGTTAAGAAAAATATCAATTCTGTGTCAGCTTATTGATGATATTCATTCCTCTGTTGAGTTTACTCCTTCTGTTTATGTTAAGGATGCTTGAACCAAGAAGACATTCGTTGAGGGTGTTCGCAAAGGAGACATGTACGTCATTGAAGAAGCTCTAAAAGTGTCTAAGTTTTGTGTTTCAGATTTATCCTTCCCCAGTCATAGTGAAGTCAATATCACATAATATGATATGTCATCTCTTTGGCACGGTCGTTTAGCACATTGTAGTTGGTCTTTCATTCAAAGTCTTGTTGCAAACGGACTATTACAAAAGCCCAGTCTAAGTCTTGTCAATGAGTCTAGCATGTGCTCAAGTTGTCATATTTGTAAGAGCTATACTCTTTCTTTTCAATTAATAAACAGGCGAGCTTTGAAGTTATTTGACACTATATATTCTGATGTTTGGGGGCCTGCTCCTATTTCTTCCTCTTTCGGGAGTAGATATTATGTTGTTTCCATTGATTCTTATTCACATTACACTTGGATTCACTTCATGAAAAGCAAGTCGAAAGTTTTCCGATTGTTCACTCAATTTCATGTCTTGGTCCAAAACAAATACTCTAGTAATATCCTGCATTTCCAATGTGATGGTGGTGGTAAATTCATTTCAAATGAATTTACTGAGTATTTACTAAATCATAGGATCACTAGACAGATTTCCTATCCACACACACCACAACAGAATGATATTGCTGAAAGAAAACACAAACACATAGTTGAAAGTGCTCTAAGTATGATGCATAACACGGATGTGCCCATGACTTTGTGAACTGAAGCTTTCCATACCGTTGTTCATGTTATTAATCGACTGTCACTATCCATACTTGAAGGAAAATCTCCATTCTTTATTTTACATAAAAAAACAGCCAAATTATAATGAGTTGCGTGTTTTTGGATGCATCTGTTATGTTCATGTTGATGTTTCTTTGAGAAATAAGTTTCAAGATCAAGCTGTCATGTGTAGATTTGTCGGTTATGTAGAAAATTATAAAGGTTGTCACTGCTACAATCCAAAGACTGGACGTGTGCATATTTTACGACAATGTTGTTTTTGATGAACTCAGGTTGAAGGATTTAAAGGACTCACATGCAGCACTTAATGTAAGAAATGATGTATATGACTCATGGCTGAGTGCTGAAATATTAGGCCAATGAGCAAATACACACCATGCACAAAGTGACAGGATAATTGATGAACTCGAGACAGCCACAAACACTCAGATGGACAGCATACCTGCATCTACTCAGACCAACAGCACGAACATGACTTCACCTAATCGGTTTTCAGGAGTGGTGTATAATCGACGATCAGTTCCAACAACTGATCCAGAAACTACCACTACTTGTCCCTGTAGATCAGAACGTGTGCGGCACCCTATTGATAGATGGGTCAGTTATGACAATTTCTCTTTGGATTTTCAGCTTTTCATGACAGAGTTGAACAAAAAGGTGGAGCCAAAATGCTATGAGCACGCGTGCAAAAGCAAATATTGGATCGAGGTCATGAATGAAGAAATGACTGCCTTAAATGAATGTCAAACTTGGGAGATTGTTCCTCGTCCAGCTGGTAGGAATGTAGTGGGCTCAAAATGGGTTTACAAGCTCAAGTATAAACCTGATGGAACCATTGATAGATATAAGGTTCGACTTGTGGCTAGAGGCTTCACTCAGCAATACCAAGAAGATTATGATGAGAATTTCAGTCCAGTCATCAAGATGGGAACGATCCGGGTTAGCATCTATCTTGCCGTCTCATATGGATGGAATTTATATCAGTTGGATGTTAAAATGTTTTTTTTTCATGGCTTTCTAAAGGAAGAAATATACATGAAACAACCTCCAGGTTATGCTACCAATGATCCAGGCAAATGGGTGTGAAAATTACAAAAATCACTGTATGGGCTTAAGCAAGCATCTCGTTCATGGTTCGATAGATTTTCCCTTCATATACAGCAGGCTGGTTTCCTCAGAAGTTCACTTGATCATTCCTTATTCATCTATAGGTTATGCTACCAATGATCCAGCCAAATGGGTGTGAAAATTACAAAAATCACTGTATGGGCTTAAGCAAGCATCTCGTTCATGGTTCGATAGATTTTCCCTTCATATACAGCAGGCTGGTTTCCTCATAAGTTCACTTGATCATTCATTATTCATCTATCATTCAGGTGAAATTACCACTTGGCTACTCATATATGTAGATGACATAGTCCTTACTGGAAATTCTTCATGTCATATATCTCATGTGAAGAAGGTATTGCAACAAGAATTCAAGATTAAGGATCTCGGCGAACTACGGTATTTCTTGAGAGTTGAGCTTAATAGAAAAGGTGACACATTAACCCTTACGCAGCATAAATATACTCTTGATATTTTGGATAAAGCAGGTATGACAAATTGCAAGCCCATAAATACTCTTAGTGTTTTAAACACAAAATTGAATGCCTCGGATGGGAGTGATGCATACTCAAATCCTAGTTTCTATCATTAGTATAGTTGGCATGTTGCAATATCTCACTTTTACATGCCCAAACATAGTATATGCAGTCAATCAAGTATCTCAGTTTATGCACGCACCCACAGAGGGGCATATGGATGCTACCAAACGCATCCTACGTTATCTTAAGGCTACTCTTGGGGATGGACTCGTCTACACAAAACAGTCAACTGTTTTGCATGGCCACAATATTTCCGCCTACACTGATGCAGATTGGGCAGGTGATCCAGATGATAGACGATCAGTTTTCGATTATTGTCTCTTCCTTGATTCCAACCTTATTTGTTGGAATAGTAGGAAACAGCGTGCAGTTGCTAGATCTAGCACCGAGGCAGAATATAGGGCAATGGCTGCAGGCACAACTGAAGCTTCATGGTTACATCATTTGCTTGGGGATCTCTCACTTCCCATTGCTCAGTTGTTTTGGATTTTGTGACAACCAAAGTGCGATCAAGATTGCCTTCAATCCTATTTTACATAATCGCACTAAGCATATAGAGATTGATCAGCACTTCATTCTTCAAAAGGTTGCGGAAGAGGAGATTGTTCCTACTTATATAACCACGTCTCAACAAGTGGCCGATTTTTTTACCAAGGGACTCACAGAGCACCATTTCTGGGAATTGAAGAACAAGTTGTGCATGATCAAACCTCATGCACAACTTGAGAGGGGCTGTCAAAATCTTACACAACCTGCTACATCTTCATGCTGTGAGAGAAATTGGAGTATATATTCACATATTCACACGATAAAACGAAATAATCTCACAAGCAAACGTGCAGGAGATCTGCTTTATGTGCATTCTAACCTTCGACTTCTATCACGAAACAAAGAAGAATATAGGTAAATATGTCTATGATTTATTGATTTAGATGTTTCTCTTCTTATTCACTAATATCATAATAACTACAATTTTTTTTGTCTTGTAGGGAAGGAGAAATTAAAAATTGGGACGTGAATGTTGAGGACTTTAACTTAGAAGAAGACAACGAACTTGCAGTTCTTAATTCCAGATTCGAAGAACCTTCTATTCCATCAACATCTTCTATTGTGGAAGAAGAGGAGAACGATTTGGACATTGACATTGACTAGAATGATGATGAACAATGTTTTGAGAATTGTGATGAACAATGTTTTTGTTGGAGACTTTCTTATGACATTATGACATTGTGATTGTAAGAGTGAACTATTAGTTTTAGTTTAATGGTTTTTTTTTCATTTTATCATTTTTGAGAATATAAAGTTAGTCGTATCCTCGTATCCAAAAAAATTGAAAATTGCCGTGTCCGCACCCGTATCGCTGTACCCGTATCGTACCCGCACCCATGTGACATAGGTATGTATATATGCAAAATAACACAAAAAAATCAAAATGAAAGCAACATTTTAGTAAACAAGTGAACAATAGCTCTAAGAATATAATGAAAAGTAAGGTGGAAAAAATTAAATCAAAGTAAAATTAATTTGAATCTAAAGGTACCTGAATGTGTCCAAGTACCCATTTTGGGTAGACGACACGGGTACGTGGACCTTACTGAAGTACCCATGTGACTATGACTGTAACATGTTGTCATGACACCTGCGAGCTGCCTGGGCACCAAGCAGGGAGTCTAGCGCCTAGGCAAGCCTAGGAAAAAAGGTGACCAATCTTTTATTTTTTATTTTTTTTAAGTTATGTTAACATGTCAAGTTATTTTGACTAACTATTACTAATATTTGAAATGTGGAGAGTACTAATATAACAAGCATAAAGAACTTCAGCAATCAAAAATTAATTTTTGTTTTCATTGAATATGCAAAATCAATAGAAGAAGTTTAACATTACACATTAAATGTAATCTAATACAAGCAACCAAAAAAAAAAAAACTGAATCTAAACTCTGGTAGAAGGAATGTAAATCCGTAGGAACGCTTTAATCCATCTGTACCTAAAGAAAGACATAATATAATAAAAAAAAACTAACAGTATATAATAGTATACATACAAGTACATAACCATGCTAATGTATACATACAACAGGTATCACATTATTACATATTATATAACAAGCTAACAATATATACATATAATAGGTTTATGCAATACTATATAACAGGTATAACAAACGGTACATAACACTATGTACATATAACATGTATTACAATATATAGAACAGGCAATAACAAATTGTATTATAGTACAATTTAACATAATAGTATATACATATAAGCTATGTCACATAGGTACGGGTACGGGTGCGGGTACGGGTACCAGTATGGGTATGGGTACGGACCATTTTCAAAAAATTTGGGTACGGGGGTACGGCCGTACACACACGGACATATATATGTATATAAATATATATATATCAAAAATTTCAAACAAACTAACATATTCACACATATATATCAAAAAATTGCAAACAGAATAAAATCATGGTCCAAAACACAGTATGGAGGTAATTAACATACAATTATACAAACATGTCAGCTTTCTTGATTCTCCTCAGTCGCATCATGAACATTAGAAGGAGCAACAGGTTCTGTAAGGTCCATGTTAAAAGCATGCAAATCATCTCCTCCTTCAAGTTCCACATCAATGTCCTCTGGATTAACATCCCAATACTTGGATGATCCTGAATTGCAAGTTGCAACAATTCTTTTACAACATGAAGAGGTTGGAGTGGACATAAACTAAATAATGTATACATATCAAAGATACAAAAAGAAAGAAATACCTGTAATCATTGGAAGTACGTGAAAGTAAGTGTAGGTTGGAGTGGACATAAACTAAATCTTCTGCTTGCTTACTAGTTAGCTTATTTCTCTTGATGTTGTGAATTTGAGAATAAGTGCTCCAATTTCTTTCACAACATGAAGAGGTTGCAGGTTGAGATAATAACTTCAGCGCAAGTTGTTGGAGATTTGGTGTCGATGCTCCAAAACACAACCACCAATTAACATGATCTTTTTCATCTCTTGCCATTGCAGCTTGTATTGAATCATTTCTTCCACCAGAGAAGATCGCAAACTCATTATTTATTATCTTTAACCGATGAAAATCAGAATACAGACTTCCCAAACATATCTCCCTATTTTTTGATATTTCTGGATCTCGATTAGGAGGAACACGATCAGTACCTCCTGCCAACCATGTTTGTCCATAGTATTTGGGATTTAAAGAGTGTGCCATACAATGCAAAGGGTTATTGCTTTTGTTCCATCTTGTTACTAAAATTCTATGCACATGATCGAAAAACTCAGAACCATCAAGTGCAACATTCTTTTTCTCATGTCTAAAAATGATGTTTTGAATTTTTTCAATCATGTTATCCCACATATCATAAACTTTATGAAGCATGGGCCCTTCTTTATCAACTTCTCTCAGCATCTGCCAAATAGGCTCTGTAAACTGCAGAAAATATGTAACTTTATCCCACCATTCATCTTCTAAAATGCATTTTTTAATTTCTTGAGCCTTCACGATGTCATCATTCCGATAAAACTCCCAATCATTGTCAGTCACCATAAGTGTTAATGCATGTTTCACCTGCTTTATTCTTTTTATCATTACGATAATGGATGCAAAACGAGTCTCTGCTACCTTCAACAATTTCAAATCAGAATGCCTATTAAATATAGCAAGAGCATTGTTGTGGTTTACAACAAAATTTCTGATGTTTCTGACATCATGCTCAAGCTCCTCAATCCATGAACACAAGAAACCGGCATTTGGATCATCTTTTGATGGGTTGCAAATACTTTTAAGTGCTAGATTTATACTGTGTGCTACACAAGGAGTCCAGAATATGTGACTATATTTGGGATCACTTGCCAAATTCATTCCTGCTCGTTGGCAAACTGGAGCATTATCAGTAATAAGTTGCACAACATTATCTTCACCCACTTCTTTGATGACTTCTATAAATAGCCCTTTTAAATACTCAGCATCTTTATACTCCCCAGATGCATCAACACATTTCAAGAAGATTGGTCCATCAAGCGAATAAGCAATAAAATTTATCAGTAGCCGCCTTTGTATATTAGTCCACCCCTCAGAAACAATGGATACTCCATATTGTATCCACGAAAAATTCTTCTCTAATAATTTTTCAATGTTTGCCTTCTCTTCTGCAAGAATTACTGTTCTTAACTTCTCTGAACTCGGGGGTACATAACCACTCAAGCTGCAATTAGCCAAACCTGTAACAACATCTTTCCAATAAGGACTTCTGGCTACATTAAAAGGAAGTGAACTTGCAAAAAAGAACCTTCCGATCCTTCTATCCATCTCTGCCCTTCCAATATTATTGAATGCTTGTGCTAATGTTTTTCTTTTCTTTGAAGGATCTTCACCTCCTTCAGTAGCATAAAGAGGAACAGACACACTTGATCTGGATGAAGATTTCTTCGTCTCAGCTGCATCTTGTTCTTTTTGAATATCTTAATCTCCTCGTTGGTAACTTTTGGGCATGGTCTAATTCCAATGCCAGAAATATGCAACACATGTGCCTTGCAACGTGTATAAGAGCCTGTGAACATCATATCGCAAAATTTGCAAGAAAACATTACATTCCCACCACCACCTGGTCCTTTTGATAGTTTCTTCACATAGCGCCAAAGAGGCTGAGATGGATTATCCTTCTCTACTGTAGCAGTATTAAGTTATTAACACTACCACTGCTGCTTTCTACATTTCTACTTCCTGTAGGTATCATTTCTTTTCCTTTATCAGTCATTACAACTTATGTTTGAAAAGCACCTAGCAAAAGAGCTGCAACACATAATCAATAGAAACGAGGATCATTCCAAATAGACGAATCCTCTCACGAAACGATATATCACAGCAATAACTAGGGAAGACGCAGAGATGATCACGAAATATATCTCAGAACCTGTCGTCGTCGTCGTTTTCTGATTAAGAGGTCAAATAAAGGGAACACAAACACAAACAGAGATGCATATTTCTGACAGTCGATGCATATCTCCGGCGTAACACTTGGAAAATAGAACACAAAAAACAGACGCAAACGGAACACAAAAAATAGTCTCAAGAGCCGGCGGCGAAGGCACGGGTGTAAAATGAAAAAAAATTGAAAAATACCCTCACAGTCACCGCTGTTGTCGCCGGTATGGTCCGCTGCCGGCAATAACTCAACTGTCATCTCAAGATCGACGAGTGTTGCCGGCGGCGAAGGCAGGGGTGGAAAACGAAAAAAAAAATGAAAAATACCCTCACAGTCGCCGCTGTCGTCGCCCTGCCGTTTTGCCGCTGCTGTCGCCTTTGGCAAATAGCAACATGTCTGGATATGTTACACCATGCTCTGAAAAGCTTCGAACCATCATCCTATAACAAGAGAAGAGTTGAATAGATAAATTGCTGCAATATCAAAAGTTAACATGGGAGCGACATGGAGTCTCAATTGTATCTGATGGCTGGACAGATATTCATAGACACCCACTTATTAACTTTATTGCAACTTCAGCTAATGGGTCAATCTTTCTAAAAGCAATAGATGCATTTGGTGAATTTAAAAATGTTGAGTATTTGAAAGGGTTATTTGTAGAGTTGATTGAAGAAGTTGGAAAGGATAAGGTTGTCCAGATAATTACAGATAATGTACATGTATGTAAAGTTGTCAGTCTTCTAGTGGAACATGAATATCCTCACATTTTTTTGACACTTTGTGCAGTCCATAGTTTAAATTTGGCATTGAAAAGTATATGCAATCCACCAAGCAAAGAACAAGATCTTCGTGTGTATGAACTGTGTTCGTGGATTGAAGAATTGAAAAGAGATGTTAAAAACATTAGAAACTTCATAGTTAATCATCAGCATGCGCTTTCCATTTATAATAGATATACTAACCTGAAGTTATTAAGAATTGCAGAGACACGTTTTGCTTTTATCATTGTTATGATGAAGAAAATCAAGAAGGTTAAAAGTGCATTAATCAATATGATGACAGATGATGACTGGAACTTCTATTGTGCTGATGATGATGACAAGGCTCAAATCATCAAACGGTTGCTTGTTGATGATGTTTTTTGAGATAAAATCTCTTATTTTCTTGCATTCACAGAGCATATTTAGGAGATGTTGATGGCTCTTGATTGTGATAACCCAATGCTTCATTGTGTTTATGAGATGTGGGACAATATGATTGAAAAATTACGAGATGTCATTTTCAATCATGAGAATGACTTTGCATTTGAAGATTCAGATTTTTTTTATCATGTGCATAATATATTAGTAACAAGATGGGATAAGAGCAACACCCCTTTGCAATGCATGGCACACTCATTGAACCCTAAGTATTATGGATTAAAATGGCTCTCTGAAGGTGTTGGAAGAACCCCACCACATATAGATACTGAATTATCAGGACATAGGTTGACATGTCTTAATAAAATTTTTAGAGATCCACATCAAAATGAAACGAGCTCACAATGAGTTTACAAGCTTTTCTATAGGAAATGAAAATATGGCTGCAATGGTAGATGGGGACACATATCTACCTATTCTTTGGTGGGTCAAACATGGACATGCTTATCCCACTCTTCAGTACCTTGCTTTGAGGTTGTTAGTTCGGTCTGCTACCTCTTCATGCTCTGATAGAAATTGGAGCACCTATTCACATATTCACAACATTAAGAGAAACAAACTTACAAGTAAGCATGCAGAAGATTTAGTTTATGTGCACTCTAATCTTCGGTTACTTTCACGAAGCAGTAATGAATACAGGTAAATCAACACTTATTGTCTTGTAAATTTTTTGTGTCTATATTCTTGATTACTTGATAATTATATTCTTAATTCTTATCCCTCTATAGGGAATGAAGCAGTAAAAATTGGGATGTAAATGGTGAGGAATTTAACTTCGAATGAGTGGATGATCTAGACCATCTTAATTCAAGGTTAAATAAACCATGTACACTACAAGAGGTAGGGGTGAATGAGGAGGACGTTGTGGAGGTGGACATGGAAGAGGAAGAAGAATGGAAAGAATGATCTCAGTCTATTTATGTTTTTCTATCAGATTATATGTAGGAACTATGAAAGGAACATTTTATGTTTTTTTTTATGAGATTATATAAAGGAACATTGTCTTAATGATGTGATGATATCATTTGGTTTTTCAAAATTTTTAATTTTCTTAATTAAAAATATATAATCATCCTTGTACCGTCGTACCAAGATTTGCGAAAATGCGGTACCCGTACTCGTTTTCCCATACCCGTACTCGTACCTATGTGACATAGCAATTAAGAAACGTTAATTGAAAAGGAAGGTGGCTTTTCAACTAAGATTATCATAGGTCCAGTTTAGAGAGCATAGATTTCTTATTTTGGTTTTTTTCTGTTTCATGTGTATTGTTTAGAGCTTAGTTTCAGTTGTACAATGAGAATTCTATCATCTGGTTTATTCCTCACTAAACTTTTCTTCTGCAATTTTACAAGTTGATTTTGACTAATCCTAATTTGATAACATGCTAATGTTTTCTTAACACATAAAAGTTAAAAATAAGCATAGTCACAGAAAACGCATTTTTTTCGAAAAAAAACGCGAAAAAATGTGAGAAATTAAATGGCCATTTAAAACTTTTAAAAACGCATTTTTTAAAAAAAACATTAAAAAAATGCGTTTTTAACGTTCTTTTTCGCGTTTTTTTTTCACTTTTTTCATTTTTTTCAGTTTTTTTTATTCCAAACAGTTTTCTTTTCATTTTTTATTTTTTATTTGTTGCAAATCTACTTATCTTTTGATGTTTGTGTTATTAGTTTCTCACTTATTTTAGTTTTCTGACTTTATCCCATTTTTAGTTTTTAAAAATTTACCGTATTTTTCTCGTTTTTTTCAAGCTCATCGTATTATACCTGAGAAAAACTTCGTCATTTAAAACTTTGAGACACTATTTGTGACTATGAAAATAACTAGCAAAATTGCAACGACTTTTGGATGCCTTATTAGGCTAGGCACACCTACACAACGCCTAGCCACCTTGACAACAAAGATTACACATGTCCCACTTTTTGGCAAAATCAGCATGTCCTGCAGTAAAGTTCATTCATATAATCAACAATTTGGTCCCCTCTCAAAAATTTTGCAGTGTGAGAAACTGTATGAGAAACTATATAGTGTAAATGTCGATACCTTTTACAATTTCCTTCAAGTGCATTCTTTGATTTTTGAGTGATATTTTTCGGCACCTATCTACAATTAGATGAGTCCGAACGCCTCCAGAGAGAGTTGGCCCAAATTTAGGCAAAATCAACTGCTTCACCTGTTTAAATTGCAACCAATTATTTCTTCCAGACACTAGGTTACAGGGATTATGGAAGCCCTATGATTTCGTATCTTGAAAAACATCTTATGCCCACATACCATGACAAGAAGCATCCGCAAACAGTTTGAAGTCCATATACATTTTCTAGTACTTGCACATAGCCTTACTGTGATCACATCAGCTAAAGAATGACCACAAACAGTTTGAAGTCCATCTACATTTTCTACTACTTGGACGATAGCCTTACTGCTATCACATCAACTAAAGAATGGTTCCATAAAAGGGCCAGACGCATGAATAAATGATAATAGGGAGACCTTGATGCTCCGAATAGCCTTAACTTTATCAACGAAATGATAAAGATGCTTCCATGGACAAGGCTTAGCAAATAAACATACAATTATAGGAGTAAAAGAACGATCAGGAATAAGGTAAGACGGCAAACAGGAAGATCAACCAGAAATCCTACAGCATACAATTTTGGGTGGAGTCTATCAACGTCATGCATTACAATCTGAGGTTATTAGATAAATGAACATTCCAATAACCAATATAAGTATAAAGACTTAGACATGACAATGAAAACGCAAGATGCAGGAACGGAACAGCCAAGATAAACGACAATATAAAGGAAGAAAACATCGTAAAAGAAAAAATTAAGGGACCAAGAAATCTTACTTCTTCCTGGAAATCCTTTTCGCCCATGAGAAATTAATCTACTCAGGGTAGCCGATCCACCTCCCCCAACCAAAAGAGAGAAATGAGAAACAGCAAAGGAGGGAAAAAGGGGCTCGTTCCCAAAATCTAACCGAAGCAAGAACAAGCAAATCATGGAAAGCACCAAGAGACGAACAAAATTCCAGCCCTTACAAGAACAGGAAATCAAAAAAACCATCAAATAACAAGCTTCTAGAACTTCAGTAAATCGGTTTTTACCAAAAGGAAAAACTCCTCAAAAGGAAAAAAAAAAAGGAAAAAGGGAAACGGTCAAGAAGAATTCACCAATAAAAGAAGCACCACTGAGCAATTTGAAATACCCAACTGCCAAATCCACGCAAAAGACCAAGAATTTGCAGAGTATCCCCTTTTGTTTATGAAAAACAGAAAGCAGGGAAGGAAAAGGGAATAAATCAGAGTGCATGAAACAACCTTAAAGGCCGGTTAGAAGTTTGAAGGAGGGTCCCCTAACAGGATGGGATTTATGTCAACTAACTAAGAAATTAGAAACTAAAACATTTTTCTTACAGACGGATGCAGGTCTCGGACACGTTTTGTGAAAGGATACCAAGGTTCTCCAAAGTTGGTTGCTTCCTCTGTTCACGCGTGTTGGCGTGGTCAACCAACCAGAGAGCTCCATCCCGAAACCCCAAAGGGTTGGCACACGCATCTCGCGCTCGTGTAAAGTATGAAAGGGTAATTCAGTCATTACACCTTCCCCTTTCTCAGCGGTAGATCTAGGGGCGGTTATGTGCACGTTGATCTCCGAGGGCGGACGGCTCCAAGCTGCGCCCTCCCGTCTTGTGGGTCCTACTTCGGTTTGAACTTTCCACTCGGGTCAGTGGAACCGAAACCTTTCCTGAATCGGGTATCTGGGAATCCACATCCAGAACCACATTTGAACTGGCAATTTTTTTGGAATTTTGACTTACTCGGAAACGCATGTATTAATCAATTCTTTCGCATTTTACAAGCCGCATCATGCAGGAAGGGTGCGATCTGTGTTTTTCTTTTTGTCTCCCGCTTAAAAAAAAAAAAAAAAGGAAAAAACCCTGACCTGAGTGGTGTCAAAAACTTTTGAGGAAATCGCGGCCAAAAAGTCCCAGTACACAAATGTAAAAAAACGATTAATTCATGAATCTTGAATTATAAGTTTTTTTTTACAAGAAGAATCGATAGCATTCAATGAGGTTTTTGGGCTGCGCATTATGGAATTACATTATCTACATGTACGGATTTCTTTCTCGCATGCTAATATTTATATCACACTTTGTGCCATTATTATATAATAATGAAATCTAGGATGCGTCACACTGTACATAGCATTTATGTACTGAACATTTACTGCAGATGTCTGGATATTATGAGATACTCGAAATCATCTACTAACTTGCTGAAAACAGACTATGTGTGAGCGATTCTAAAATGAAATTAACCAACTATTAATCTTAAATCCACAAAAATTTTAGATTTTGCTTTTTCTTAAGTAGATAAACAGTTTTAGTCAATTTTATCAATCAATTCACCTGTATGAACTCATTCATGCACATAAATATAAAGGGGAAGGGATATCACGTAACAAGTTAGTTAATTAAATAAGCTATACATCAAAATTAGGGCTGACCATCAGGGCCGGCCAGCTCGATTCAACGTCGAGCCTATGCCTACCTAGCCCCCAGCACAGTCTAGGCCTGTCCAACTCGATTTTAGGGATGTCAATGGATCGGATTTGGATCAGATATACCCTTAATCAAATTCATTTTTTTTATATTCACATATTGAAATACTAATAAAGAAAGTCATATTTGAATTTGAATATGAAATCCAATTTCCCAATGTGAATCTAATTTTTATATTCATATCTGAATCCAAATCTGAACTTTGAACTGGATTTTGCCAATTTTCAAAATGTAATAGCATTAGATATAAGATATTTGTCAAAAAATGAATTCGATCTGAATCTGTATCCGAATCCGAACGGATGCTATTTATTAAATCGAATTCAATTCGATTTTTTAATCGGATATTAATTTTTTTTTCATATCGATTTTTTTGGACCGATTCAATTGAATATCCGATTTAAATAATATATATTGACATCTCTACCCAAATCACTCTAAAAAAAATAAAATGTTTATATTTTACATATAAATATAAAAACATTTAAAATATATATTTAAAAAGTTTAATAATAATATTTTTGCTAGACCAAGTCTGACCCAACCCAGCCGAATGTTGGTCACGACCCGAGCTGGCCCAAGCCCAAGCCTAAGCCCGGTCCAGCCTTAATTGAAATAAGTCTATTGGTAGTACCAACCCACCCATCAAATTATGGAACGTGCTCCAGTGATCAATCTCATGGAAACAGATTGCGACAAGTAGTTGTTTAACTTTTGTCTGTTTAAAAATGAAAACTCGAGAGTTTGATGAGTATTTCTGAAATTTGTTACCCACTTTTCATGTTCTTCAGTAACCCTTTGAGACATTTAAATTGTCCGCACACTTTTTGACATATTTAATACAAACAACCTCATCAAGTTGCACCTGAACCGAGTTGATTACTTTTCGGTCTTAATAGAACCCTTAGTAATACTAATGAAATAAGACACATAGATGAGAATCTGTTGACTAGAATGATTTGAAGCGAGGGTCCTAGCTCTAGAATGCTGGAAGAAATGGTAGATGTAAACAAAGATTTAGAAATTTAATCAGTAGCTAACTCTATTAAATCCCATAACTTTATAAAGAACAGGGTTTTTGAGTATAAACCCACAATTAGTCAGAATAGGTCGAAAAATATTCCCAATAAATGTTATGATTCCTTGCCACAAACCCTGGATTATTAAAGAATAGATTAAAATTCTGTCTAGTCAAATTTCAACAAAAAAAACATATAGAAAACTCTTTTTGTGAATGCTATAAAGGACTTAGGATCATCTTGGCAAGTATTAATCTCAAAAGATTGATAGATATGGAAGTATTTGATATGTAAATTTCCTTGTAAAACTTGATCAAAGAAGGATATGTGAAAATGATTATTGTAATAGTAGTAGAGCAGACTCATATGTTCCTGTTTAATTGGCGTTTAGCTCATATAGTATAATAAATATTAAGGAACATTTGGGTTACAAAGAGTTTTATAAACCTCGATATTGATGCAATTCCTCTAACATATGGTTATCCCTGTGACGCAAAGCAAGATATTGTTATCAGAACATACTCTTTTGCCGGCCCTTTACAAGCTAACCTACTTCTAACAGAAGTTCCGAAAGCACCTTTAGACAATTGGTATGATGAGCTCACAAGATGCAGAAATTCAAGATGTCACAAGAATTAAAAAAATGGCATCACCCATTTAACCTTATTTCAAAAGATAGGAATACCAGGATATACACATTCGATTCTAAACATGAATTTATGGTCACACTCTTTTTAAACCATATTTGTATTAAGCCATGATTGCACGAACATTTTGCCGAGAACATTTTGCCCAAAACAATACAGGATGGCATATTCAAGATACAGGATGGCAGATTCAAGAATCTAGAGATACTATCTGTAATGGTTTTCTATATCGATTATCATTGAGATACCAAAGAAGAAACTAATCCAACATAGCAAAAAAAAGGGACGAAGCTGCTGAGTCCGTAACTCTGCAGCTTAACGTTCGTTCAGATCGATAAAACTTGGCTCTTGCAAGTTATAGGTAAACTTTTCATGGGTATAGTACTTCTCATGTAAAAATTAAACATTATCTGTTTGAGAAGGTACGTGATAAATTTCTCTTTGAGAAAATCCCTCAAGTTAAAAATAGGATTTGCATTGTAGCTTATTGCTTCAAAATCTACCTTGAGAAAAAACCCTCTAGGATATTCAAATACCAATAAAGAAAAGTCATATCCAAATTTGAATATGAAATCGAATTTTACAATCCGAATCCGATTTTTATATTCATATCTGAATCCGAATCTTGATCTGGATTTTACCAATTTTCAAAATGTAATAGCATTAGATATAGGATATTTGTCTAAAAATGAATTCGATCTGAATCGATATCCAAAGCCGATCGGATGCTATTTATTAAATCCGAATTCAATCCTATTTTTTAATTGAATATTAATTTTTTTTTCATATCTGAATTTTTTGTACCGGTTCGTTTGAATCTCCAATTCAAATTGGATATATTGACACCCCTACTCGATTTACTCTAAAAGAAGTTAAAATATTTATATTTTATATATAAATACAAAAAGATTAAAATATATATTTAAAAAGTTTAATAATAATATTTTTGTCTAACCAAGTCGTACTCAACCCAACCAAATGTTGGTCCCAGCCCAAGCACGGCCCAACATTAATTGAAATAAGTCAATTGGTAGTACCAACCCGTCCATCAAATTATAGGACGTGCTCGAGTGATCAATCTCATGGAAACAACACTAGTTGTTTAACTTTCGTCTGTTTAAAAATGAAAACTTGAGAGTTTGATGAGTATTTCTCAAAATTTGTTACCCACACTTCATGTTATTCAGTAGCCCTTTAAGACCTTTAAAGTGACTGCACAATTTTTAACATATTTAATACAAGCAACCTCATGAAGTTGCACCCAAACCGAGTTAATCAAATAAGTTTTTTCAGCAATGTCATGAATTTCTGAATTTTTTGTAGGAAAAAGTTGCAAATATAGCAATTTTTTTAGATTTACTTTTATTATACTTTGGCCAAAAAAAACACTTGGAGTTGTGGAATTTTTCTTACTGGATAAGTTTAAGATTCCTCAAGGTATATATCGATCTGGTGCGATCGAACGACTATCACCGCACGTTTTAATTATCCGCCTCTCTCACGAGTCACGAGGGATGCCCGCTCGCTGTCCCAAAGTCACACATTCGTTCTGTACTCTCTGTCTGTCTCTCTCCCCTCGTTCCTACTCGCTCCTCGCCCTGTGCCCTCTTTCGCGCACAATCAGATGCCCTCGTCCGCCTGTGCCCTCTCTCGCAGGTTGATAACTTCGCCCTCTCGCCCCTCGCCCTGTGCCTCTCTCTCAACGGTCAGATGCACTAGCCACTCGCCCCTTGCCCTGCGATCCCTTACAGCGCCAAACATTGAATGCACAACAGAAGAAGACGCCTCGCGAGGAAGAACACCAGGTCGGCATCGTTCGGCTGCATCAAACGAATCATTGGGTAAGAAAGACCAATGTTTTACATCTGCATATATTTCCCTAAACTAGAAAACATATCTTCCCTCCCTGACGCCCAGTGCTTTTCTTGTGCAAGTTCTTCATCGTTGAAACCCCACAACGTTGCCCTAATTCCCATTTCGTTTGAGGTATTTCCCCACCGTAGGTATATCCCCAGCCACTCACATCCCCTTCCCTCTCTGAATCTCTCGCCTGCTTCGATTTCCCCCCATTTTAGGTTGTGTTTTTATCACTGATTGTTTACGATTTGCTTCTTAACCAATGTGTCTACTATGCTTGTGGTTGATGGTATATCTGCGTATGTGATATTTGATGGTCCTCTAGCTATAAATCTGATTATATTCCTGTTGAATCGTGAAGATGCATAATTTCCCCTTTCAACTTTGTTCACCTGAAGTGCTTGTTTGTTTATTTATTAAAATCCTTTATGGTTTAGCCTTTGCACAATGTTCATCCTTTGCACATTGGTTTGTTGAATCAGTTATCACTAGATCCTGTTCCTTGCCTATATACATCAAATAACACATGTTCACTAAAGCATGTTTACATACCATAATTAGTTGTTGTTAGTTCTAGAGTGGTTTTTGACAATCACACATGTTCACTGCCCATAACATTCATCTTAAACTGTGGCTTAGAATTAATGTTCGTGGTAACATCAAGATTGTTTAACTTCTGTTACATCATTTAACCCTAAATAATGAGTTCATCTTTATTGCAATGTAATCGGTTCTTTGCATTTATTAAATTGTTATAGTATGTTGTAATTGCTAATTCTTGTTGTCCTAGGAATGTTGTCAACAAAATTTTAGAGTTGCAGCTCTGCCAGTTCCAATGTTGCGAGGAAGTTGGACATGTCTGCAAGGACAGGTGAAGGCATGTCTCTACTGAATGTGAACGAAATGATGACGATATTAGATGTAAATGATGTCATAAAGAATTTAGACGTTGAATTAGATGACACAATTCATGAAGAGGATGAAACATATGCAACAGGCAATTATGCAACAAATAATCATTTGATTGATGATAGTGCGAATGAGATAAAGTTAGTCCCAAATGTTGGCAGTGAGTTTGTGCCAAAACTGGGAATGAAGTTTGATAGTGATGCCAAAGCTTATGTTTTTTATAATTTTTATGCAAGGCAGAGTTGTTTTGACACACTTATACGTGACTCAAAGAAGAAACGTGGAGGTGACTTGTATATTACAAATAATTTGCTTGCAAGAAAAATAATTTGAAGAATAAAAAAAGAGACACAAAAAAAGAATATGCAAGTACTAGATGTGGTTGCAAGGCACGGATGTCTATTAAGCTGGACTTAAGCTCAAAGAAGTGGTAAGTGAAAAATATTCATTATGCACACAACCATTTTTTACATTATCCAGTGAAGATAAATTTTCTTAAGGCAGCCAAAAAAATAAATACTCCTTAGATGAATGTTGTGGAAAACATGATCCACTCTGGTGTGAAACCATAGAAGGAAATGGATCTCTTTAAATGTGTCACACAATTTTTTTTTTATCATTGAAAACCATTACACAGAGGCCTTGGTGACGTTATTGTTTGGTCGCAGTATTTAGTGACAGAATGCTCATTTTACCATGGTTTTTAATGGTAAAAAAGAATTCTGGCCCCAAAGGCAAGCAGCTGATTTCTAATATATATATATATATATATATATATATATATATATTAGAAATTAGATGGCTGCTAAATGTTGTCAAATGATCACAGCCGCCTGATTTAGTTACTATTCAAAAATTGGCTAAAAAACTAAAAGGTTATTAGTACAAAGCCTATGGCTAAAGGCTTTTAGCGATGGTTTTAGTTTTTTAGTGTGTGAGAAATCCAAATGGAGAGATGGATGGAGGAATCTAGTAATTGTATGAATATATATAAGTAACTGTGTGTGTGTAAATTATAAAGAAAGTTTAATGTTTGGGTGTTAAATACTAAACTTGCTGGTTAATAGGCACTCAAAATTCTAAGTTAAATTCTCAACACCTGCTCACAAAGAATATCAAATTTTCATATAAAATAGTGTGAAATGCTCTTTAGATAAACAACCACTTCTCCTGTGGCAGATAAAAGATATTTTGATGTCCAATACGAGTTTTTTGTTATTGTCTATCGAAACTATCATTAAAGTGACTCTGAGATTTTCTCTTCAAAGTTGTGTATTTATTTGTTAACTGTTTATTTTAATTGAGTGCGGAACAACTTTTGCGTTCCATACTCATAAAAGATGTGTCAATTAGCTTTTCAACCTGCTAGATCACGTGGCTGATTTGATGAAAGAGAGCGAAGATATGAGGGAACCTATGATTTTTTTGTATATTTTGCCCTTGCAGACCATTGTCACATAAAATGCGTCTTAATTGAAAAAAACATGTTAAATGCATGAAAACAAGACAGTCATATAAAACGGCAATTAGACTCATTTTTTTAAAAAAAGCAATAGGAAAAAAAGCGTGAAAAAACAGGTATTATATGCATATTATATGAGTTTTTTTTTTCATATTTTTTATTAATTTTAAATTTTTTATAACTTTCAGGATTTATTAAATGTTTTAGATTTTTTAAAAAATTGATGTCAAGATATTTTTGAGATATATCTTGAGATGTACAACTTTGCTGCATTATACTCGAGAAATTTATCGGTGTATAATACCCCAATGCACTTAGATGCAAAACATTAATTTCTATAAAAAATTTACAAATACAAAGGACAACCCAACTTTTGGGCCAATAACAAGTAGATCCTCAACCTTTCAACTATCACAAATAAGCACTTAACTTTTTCAAGAAATTCACAACAGCCCCTTTGCATAAAGAAACATTAAAATATAAGATTGATTTGCAATCTAACCCTTTAAATTCAAGTGAAACTTATAAAAAAAATAAAAAAAAAGGCCTATGCGGCTATGGGTGTCACCCCAATCTGCAAGGGGTGAAAAGCAAGATAGTTTGACTCGACTTAAAATTTGTGATTGTTTGTTAAATAGTTGGAAATCAAGATGTTTAATTTTTGTTTTGTTTGTCATTTGAAAGTTTATTCAAAAACCAGATCTAAGCATCGGAAAGATCAGAAACTTGCCTGAAAATTGTGCAACGGTGATTCCAATCCAAAGTCTCCAAATATTTTGTCGGTTTTGATTCATTTTGTACTCAATGAGTCTTAAGATCAGTTTAGATGATTTTGAAACGAGATTCAGAAAAAAACGAGACATTGTTTGGATTTCATCAAAATCGTTGTTTTCTGTGTTGGATGTGTTCTTATTCATGAGTTTTGATGCAAACGTGGGTGTCCAACTTGATTAAATTGGTGCTTTTTCTTGAAGACATTTTGGAATGATTTTGAATCAATATTTGACAAAAAAACAACAATTGATTAAATTTTGGGGCAAAACTGAACACTGTTACCGCCAGTGGATTTTTCTCAAAATCTAGGAAAAAGCTTGAAATTTCTAGCATTAAATTGGTCAGTAGTTGGTTGGTTTATCTAAGTATGGTCTCTAGTATTTTATAACTATGTTGCTTGTTTTTTTGAGATGATTTCTTCCACAAATTTTGTTTTCTACAATTTCCTCTACCCTTTCTATGTAGCATGGACAGCAAGGTCGGGCACTCCACCCTCGATGCTTGCCCGCGACGGTTGGGGCCTGGACCTCCCTTACTAGACAGCATTTTGCTATCCAACGAGGGATGTCGAGCCACCCCGCCCTCAATGCCCTCGCTGCTCGGCGAGAGTTGGGAAATGGGAACCCCGACCTTGCTCATCTGACAGCATTCTCAACTCTCCAGTGAGAGAGTTCGAGGCCTCGCCCCGGTGCGATGAGGCGAAGGTCAACAGATGGTCGATGTACCATTACCAGCGACAGGCGTTATGATTTTAAAAATTAATCATGATATTGAAGGTTAAATTTGTAAATTGGGCTTGTATTTTAATATTTCTTTTTGAAATGAGGCTTTTTGACTCTTATGGAAAAAATGAGGGCTTATTTTGGCAGTTTAAAGGTTGATTGTCTATTTGTTATTGGCCCAAAGGATGGGTGTTCCTTCTTAAATTTTTCAAGTACTACAAAGGCAGAGCTCACTGTCCCTCCTTCCTCTCCTATCTCCTCTCCTCAACAACACGAGTGTTTCATAGCAATGACGTCTCTGTGTGTGTGCATGCAACGGTTTATATACTCCATGTAGATCAGCCATTATTTAAAGTTGCAATTCATGAAGCTAATGGAGCTCACTGAACGGACAAGAGAATCCTATTTTAGTCATGGCTTTATGTCTAATAATTTCTACAACTTTCAGATGTATGCGGATATCTAATATACCTAAGAGCATTATGCATTATTCGTATAAGAATTTTCCACCCCTGCCACTATACCAGTTGAAATCATTAATCTGGCCCTCTACCCAGATAACACCATCTGGATATCGCTTTCGAACCAGCATTTTGTATACCCCTTCAAGGGTGGGCCAGTTCTAAGATTCGTGAAAGTGGACCCTATACCAGACTCATCTTAGCTCTTGGTTTTAGGACCCGCTACTTGTGTCCCACCCTCTTGGGATAGCCTTAGCTGTCACCTTCTAGAATGTGCAATGTAAGTTCAGATTTGATATCCAATGGACTCAGATCCAGCAAATATGTTTGGCACTGAGTCTTCCAAACCAATAATGACGAGTAGGAGTTGAAGTAAATAGCTTGCTTGGGGGTTAGGCCCCTTACCTTTATTCCAACAAAATAGTTATATACAAGGGAAGGTCAGCAAAGACCTTAACTAGAAGCACAAAGGATTAACCCAAGCCTTCACCCAAAAAATGAAGACAACCATAACCTACAAGCTATGCATGTGTATTTTCAAGTCAGCAAAATAATCATGTGGATCATTGGCATGATCCATGATCAGCCGTCCTATGTCAACTGTTGCAACACTCTACTCCATAAAATTCTCATTGGTCAATATACCTAGTCCAGCTAGTAATTGGCCTTCTTCCTTCAAAACCTTGTCTAGTTTTCCTCACCCAATCTTTAATAGGGGAGACAATAACATAGTCACCACCATAATCCTTATGAAACCTAAGAATGCGTTCCAAGACCTCCATTTCACCTTCATGAATCCTTCCACAAGCCTTGATAATCACCACACAACCCATTTGGCCATTGTCCACATAGCTTAGACCAGCTATTTTCGAGCCATGCCTAGTAGACGTTCTAACAATATTGATTAACATCCTATTGTTGTTCGAGGCAATGGTGTCCACAGTATCTCTTGAATGCATCTGCAATGTCTCCTTGGGGAGATTTCACTATATCGAACTTTGCAACAATGTACCTCCATACTTCCTTTGCTATTTTACAATTTATTAAGACAAGAGCATTTGTCTCCTCAGCACAACAACAAAAAGAACAACGGTTAGCTAGATGAATCCTAGTCTTCTGAATACTATCAAGAGTGGGCAGTCTGCCTTCACAAGCGATGTAGGAGTGCCAGCAGCTCTTGGCCGGGGTGTAGCTAGCCCAGATCTTCCTCCTCCATGACTCTTTAACACCCTCAATGCGACATTTGTTGATAATCTCACCTGCCTTGAAGCTCGCCTTACCATCACCACTCCAAACTAGACTATCCTCTGCATCCCTTAGCCTAATGTTAGCTGTAGACACACCAAAGTGCGTAGCCATGGCAAGGGTCAGACTCTCTTGGTTAACACAAGTTACTTCACGAATACTGATATTGTCCTCACTACACAACAACACATACCCATTTCCATCAACCTTATTGATAAGAACATGCCCCAACCAACCATCCTTTCAAAATCTGATTTGTTCTCCATTCCCCACTTTTCACTCAACTTTGTTTTGTAGCCAGCTCCAACCCCATCTCAAACCTTTCCAGCCCCAGCTTGGATTAAGGGATCTCTTGAGTGTCCATAGACTGTGGGAGCTCAAATATTTCTCCTTAAAAATGTTGGCCCAAGGGGTCCTTGTTGGTCAGCATCCGACAACATCTGCTGGCTACCATTGCTTTGTTGACCTCTTCCAGCCTTCTTATACCAACTCCTCCTTCTTCTAGGGGCAAACACAATCACTCCCATTTAACTGGATGCATGTGTCTAGACTATTCTACCTCATTCCACAAGAATTTGATACAAGCTTGTTTGATTCCCTTTAAGATGACCTTAGGTAATCTAAAAGCCATCATCCAATAGTAAGGCAAGGTCATTAACACATAGCAGATGAGACATAGCCGACCGGCATAGGACAAAATCCGTGCCTTCCATCTAGCCAACCTCTTCTCCACCTTAGTGAGGAGTGGTAAGCACAGATCTTCTGTGAGATTGCCCAAGAAAAGAGGTAAACTGAGGTACTCCGAAGGGAGGCTTCCACTAGACCATGGCAATATACTCTGAATTTCTCCCATGTGGAAATCAACCATAGTCCTAGCAGAAATCATAGACTTTTGCATATTCACCTTCATGCCAGCAAGACAATCAAAATCTTGCAAAACAACTTTGATGGTAGTCATAGTTTTTTTAATAGCCTTGACTACCATAATCACATTGTCGGCAAACAACATAGCACATCCATTAGTCCTCACACTCCAGATTTTAGGAACAATGATGTTTTTGCTAATCGTTTCTTTGATGAGTTGTTTATTGAACATTTCCATAACAATAAGGAAGAGATAGGAGGACAAAGGGTCGCCTTGTCGTAGTCCACGCCCCCCATCAAATTTCTCTCCCATCCTGCCATTCACCAGTACTTCATAAGACAGAGGTAACACACTTCATGACTCTGGCAATCCAAGTGGGATGAAATCTCAACAACTGCATACTATTAGCTAAGAAATCCCAGGAGACTCTATCATATGCTTTCATCAAATCAAGTCAGCCTCCTTTGTCCCAAAACTCCTTAGAGTTTATGGTCTCATTCACCCATATAATATGGCCGAGGATGCCTTTCATTCGGTTAACAATAACCTTCGCAATGATCTTATACGTAGTGTTGCATAAGGAAGTAGGTCTGAAATCTTCAACTTTCTTAGAGTTATCATTTTTAGTAATGAGGCAAATCATAGTTTCATTGACACTCCACATTATTTTCCTAGATGAGAAAAAGTTTTGTACAACACCCATCACTTCAGTCTTAACCATCTCCCAACACTCCTGAAAGAAATAATTAGGAAAGTCATTCGGGCCAACTGTACTGTCATTATCTAAACTCCACACTGCTGCTGTCATCTCCTCCACCGAGATGAGCTGTAAAAGCTGTATATTATCAGCATCTGTGACCGTATCTATGTTATCAAGACCCTTGAACAAATTCCCTTACGATTCATCCGTAGCTAAGACCTTTTTAAAGTAATCCGTGCACACTTCAAGAATTTGCCAACTTTGAAGTTTGAACATATTCGATTCCATCACATTCTAGGCTTCTGATCTTGCGTTTAGTTTGCCTAGATTTAGCCATCGCATGAAAGAAGGACATGTTTTTATCACCCTCTCTGCAAGCCATCGTATACGAGCCCTTTGCTTCCACATTACCTCTTCCATGAGGAGGGCTTGAGAAAGCTGCTGCCTAACCCTGTGGTCATCTTCTAGTGCACGTTCACTACCTTGTTCCACATGCTCCCTGCAAACCTCCAAACTGCTTTGAAGGTTTGCAATGTTATCAGCAAGGTTGCCAAATGAATTCTTATTTCAAACTACAACAACCATTCTAACTCGATTAAGTTTAACAAGGAGACGCATCGTGGGGCACCCTCTGATATCGCCTCTCCATGCTTCCAACATCACTTTCTTTCCTTCTTTGTCTATCAACCAAGGCTTAAAGAATCTAAAAGGCTTCTTACCCCTGTGCTCATCACTAGCATCCATGATTTGATAGATAAGCGCATAGTGGTTCGAGCTAGCATAAGTTTGAACCTTCAGACTACCCTGCCCTCCAAATCTGGCTTGCCACTCATCATTCACTAGGCACCAGTCCAGCTTACATTGCACAAAATCTTGTCCTTGTCTATAATTCAACCACGCGAACCTCTTATGTTTGTCTTCAACCTCCTTTAACCCGCAAGCATAGATGAAACAACTAAAGGATAAACAGAAGCCAACTGAAGGTGCTGATCCCAATTTGTTACATCTGTTCAGCATGGCGTTAAAATCATCAATCAACATTACCGGCCCTTCAACTCTAGACACAAGGGCCTCAAGTTAGTAAAAGCTTTGTAGTCTTTCCCCAAACCTTGGTGGCAGATAGACACCAAACACAACAAAAACTTTATTGTCCGCTAATCTACGAAAAGAGACACCAACCCAGTTTCAATGGGCGACCACATCAGAAGCTTCCATCTCCTCCTCATTCTACATGCATAAGACTCTAACAACACCATCTGGCCCCTCGGCATTAGCCACATATCTATAAGTGTGATATCTTTCCATGATCACCTTCATCCTGTGAGTGGTAATCATGGAATCTAGAATAAACCCTATAGAGGGTTTGAACTTGTTGAAGATAAGATACAATTCGTGTTGCGCAGGTCTCTTAGCAAGACCTCTAATATTCCAATTAAAGATTTTCATGGGTAGGAGATGATGCTACCTCACTAGCAGTACTATCAGTCTCGAGGACTATATCCTTTTCCTTTCATTACCTCTGTCTTGGGAGAGTTCCATAATGGTAGGATGCATATTTTTAGTCACCTTTTTCCTTTTTTTTGGAGCCATTACAGCTATATAGAAGGACATCTTCCAAATTAAGCAGTGTTATAGGAGGACAACCCTTCTTTCCCTTGCTAGCAAACCTTCTAGACTTTCGGGTCCACCTCTGCCTATTTTCAGGTGCCTCTTCAATGGCTGAAACCTGCTTTGACCCTTCCGTCTTAGACAGGTTATCGATGACTCCTTAATTGAGGGGTTGTCCTTGGACCCAGATGTGAACCTGAACCTTGATGGGCCTACCTGACCACCAGCACTGTTATCTACTTGCTTTTTAATACTGAAAAAAGGATTAGTCATTTTGTTTTCAGTGCTATCAACCTTTCTTTCCTCTCCCTCCCCAGCTATAGAGTTTTCCCCCCCTTTCATGCCTCTTTTATTATACGTCTTGCGCTCATTAGTGCCCGCCTTCTTCACCTCTTTTTGTTGATGAGAGAATTCACCCCCATCTTCAACATTACAAGATGGATTAACACCCATATTTCAATCGAGTTGAGTGCCAGTCCCTTCACCCTTGTCAAGCTGATTACTAAGGGCTGCGGATCTATTATATAAGTTTCCCTCCCACCAGAGTCACTTCTTTGAAGGTCTCCTCTATCTTTTTTAATCACTAAGACCTTTTTCCAGGCCTGCTCCTCTGCAACCAGTTTCTCAACTGTCCCCCGATTCTTGCACATATCCTCATAGTGAGAGTTTGTGCCACATACATAGCAAAATCTAATTTTAGATTCATAGAGCACTTCTTGTATTATCTTGGACTCCCTTACTTCCAACTTGATCTTGGCCACAAGTTGAAAGTTGAGAGGAACTTCAATGGACAAACGTGCAAAGCCGAGCTTGTCCCTATGTAGTGTACATTCGTCTGCTCTCACAAAGGATGCCCCCAGACCCTGTGCGATGGCTTTAAAACTATACAAATTCCAGAATAGAACTAGAAGCTGAGGCAGACGAATCCATAGAGAAATAGATTCCTCCTCATGTAGGCGTAACTCAAACCCTGGCTTCCACTGACTGGTAATAAGAAAGCGGCCCCCAACAACCCATTTTTTTCACAGGACCTCATTGAGCTACAAATTCCAGAATAGAACTAGAAGCTGAGGCAGACGAATCCATAGAGAAATAGATTCCTCCTCATGCAGGCGTAATTCAAACCCTGGCTTCCACCGACTGGTAATAAGAAAGCGGCCCCCAACAACCCATTTTTTTCGCAGGACCTCATTGAGCTCTTCCTTAGAACTCACCCACACTAAAAACCTCCCATTCCCAATGACAGAAAAATTTGGGCAGCGAACGTTAACCCAAAGCTTACATAAGGTATGAAAGACATATCTGTAATCCATGCTTGTATTCGATCATCCTCCATAGAATCCAGCCACTGCAACGAACCAGTACATGTCCTTCATTCTCTGATATGCTTCAGTAGGGAAAACCATCGTAGGTTCCTCTCCAGATCTGTCTACGGTCACCGCCGGACAATCTTCAAGTTCCTTCTCCTGACTGCCAGCAACGACCTTTGCCCATCCTAGCAAGCCATTCCTTCGAGGAGTGGCATCAGCACCACCACTACCTTGCTAAAAACATGCATCATTCAGCGAACCATAGGGGCCTTACCTCGTTCTTCTTCCATTCTGCTCCGGTGATATTCCTCACACATATCTCCATCCACTTTGGTGGTACCAACAGACTTCCCCAAATCAGGGAAGTCGATCCGATCATCTAGGTCCATCTGCCCACTCCTCTCCATCCCTCCGGTGATCTGCCTGTGCGTCTCCCTCTGCCCGCCCATCTACATCCCCCCTACTGGCTGCCCACACGTCTTCCTCTCCCCGCTCGTCTCCATCCCCTGGTGAGTGCCAGGGGGGTTCCCAGTTGAGACCCCTGTTCCCCACGAGACCTCTTGCTCAGAGCTTCTCTCTCCACGGTTTTTAGGGCACCCAATGTACCCTTTTTTTGAGAGGTAGGAGTTGATTGAGGCTCTTAGGTGGTCACAGGATGCATTCCAATGGACTGAAGATCTTGCACTCATACTTCTCACAAAGCTCTTAGGTGGTAACAAGATTTGATGCTTCTGTTATCTTCAGTTACATTCAGATATATTTTATGCTTTAGGTGTGGTTTTTGATCCAGATCATCACCAATGTATCGAGAAGATAACCCATTGCATTTAGTTTCTGCATTTTATTTATGATCACGACTCCTCTCTCTCAATTGAAAAACTGATCAATTAGGTTCATGCAGACATTTTCTTTGTCCATCATGGAGAATTTGCCTTGTTAATTTGCATCCATTCGGCTTCAGAGCGTTCCTATCCTCATCTTGATTCTGCTGCAAACTTTTGTGAAGTTTTCACGAGTCTATGTGGAAATCACTTGCACATTAAGGACGTAGGCATCCATGGAAGGTATCTTTCATTTTTCATTCATCGTGTTTCGTTTCTTCGTTCTGGCTTTCCAAAATTTTCATTTCTACTTGTATATTTATTAATTCTTTTCTTTTTTTGCTTTTCAACTCATTTTTAACTTTCCCTCGAGTTTTGGGTTTCCATTTTTTTTTGTTTTGATCAGTGCTTCTAAGTAGTTTTTTTTTTCTGAATTATAGTACTTGATCGAATCAGAAATTATGGTTTACGGCTTTACGCCACTATTGTGTTAAAGCTTCAGGTTAGATTGTTTTTTTCTTTGTTTTTTTGTCGGGAATTAATGTACACATGGTAGGTGAAGTTCGAAGGTCTTCTAGATGCAAAATGAAATTATTCTTTACCTACGTTTCTTATAATTTAACACCCAAGTTTGTTATGCTTCATTCCGCTTTAATCTTCTTCAGTTTGAGGTAGTATTGGGGAGGATGAGATATTGCAAAGCAATGTTGTTGCACTTCTATCTTTACGTGCTGGATTCTGTTGTTTCTCACATCAAGATTCAGGTTCACCTAAATATTTTGGAGAATTATTAGGTGCGAGTTCAATGCTTGTGTTCTACCTCCACCTCTTTGCTTGTTGTTTGTATGTCTTGACAAGAGGGACACATCCGATTTCAAATTTGGCATTGATTTCAGGTTACTGTAGCTTTGCTTTCATTAGTGGATGGTTGGAGGGTGTTGCATGGACAAATGAATGGCTTGTTTCCATTAGTCACTGATTTTCAAATTTGGCATTGATTTCAGTAAAAGATTTCATCTAGCAAATGTGATGTCATTGATTTAGGTCATCAATGTCATCCAAATTGGATGGAATCATTGGCTCCTCAGAGTCCATATTAGAAGTATTCAAATCATGTTCTCCATCAAAGTGAGGCTCCTCCTAATTTACATCCCAATATTTAGACGTTCCAGAACTGCAATGTAATATAACTTAATATTTAATTTGAAAATACGCAAACAAGCAAACAATTATTGAATATGATTTATACATATAAAAGATTAAAATAAAATATACCTGAAACCATTACAACTTTTGAGATAGCAGTTGTAGGTTGGAGTGAACATAAACCAGATCATCTGCTCCAGTGCTAGTGAGTTTGTTTCTCTTTATGTTATAAATTTGAGCATCTGTGCTCCAGTTTCTTTCACAACATGATGATGTGGCAGGTTGACACAATAATTTTGATGCAAGACTTTGAAATTTTGGTTTCTCAAAACCATAGGTTTGCTACCAGTTTAGAGGATCTTCATCCTCCCTTGCCATAAGTGCTATCAGTGAATCAAAGTTACCATTTCAAAACTTACCAAACTCACTATTTACCATCTTCAATGTATGATGATAATTATAAAGTCTTCCCAAGCACAACAACCTGTGTTTTGATATTTCTGGATCTCGATGAGGAGGAAAACAACCAACTCCACCTTTCAGCCACTTTTGTGAGTAATATTTGGGATTTAGAGAGTTCTCATTGCAATGCAAATGAGTATTGCTTTTGTTCCATCTTTTTACAAGAACTTTATGCACATGATTGAAGAAATCTAAGTCATCAAGGCCTACATCCTTTTTCTCATGTTTATACAAGGTGTTTAGAAAATATGATTATATTTAGGGTCACATGACAAATTCATACCTGCACGACAAATATTATATAAGATACTTTTCTCCAACTTCTTTGATCACTTCTATGAACAACAATTTCAAATATTCTGCATCTTTATGTTCCCCATATGCATCAACACACTTTAAAAAAATTGGACCATTAAGTGAATAAGCTATAAAGTTTATTAATGGTCACCTTTGTATGTCTGTCCATCCATCAGAAAGGGTAGATACTCCATGTTCATTCCATGCATTTTTTTTTTCTAATAAGTTTTCAACCGTTGCTTTCTCTTCTGCTAGAAGTTGTGTTCTCAATTAGGGGCACGTAACCAGCTAGATTGCAATTAGCCAACAAAGTAACTATATCTTTCTAGTAAGGACTTTTGGCTAAATTAAATGGAAGCGAACTTGCATAAAAGAATCTAGCTATTTTCTTATCCATTTTTGCTCTAATGATTTTTCTACTGTTTTGATACCTTCCAAACATTTTTTTACTTTCTTCCACATATCAACACTTCGTTCAATAGTCAATGGAACAAAAAAAGTTGACTTGATTTACTAAAATTTTCCTTCAATTTAGCGGTCTCATGTTTCTTTTCAATTCTCTCAATATAGCTTGTATGGTGCAAAATAAAACCTGAGGCTTGTACGGTGCTATGGGTAAGTGAAGGTCATATGATTTGCAGAACACGAGCACTCATGCTTATGAGTTGAATTGGTCATTTTCAAACTATTGATTAATGATTTACATTGTCGTGTTATATTTGACTCTGGTGGTTGTTCATTTAAAGACTTGCAAACTGGGAAGACGATTGGTAGAGGCTATGAGAAAGGGGGCATCAACTTCCTGTCTAATTCTGTGGGTATTGCAGCCATCTCGACTTCTTCATTGTCCTCCTCCTTCCAGTGGCATCTCAGACTTGGTCATCCATCTGTCTCCAAGCTCCGTCACCTACTTCCCCATCTATCAATACTAGAGTTGTTCTAGTGTGACACCTGTCAACTTGGCAAGCACACCCGTAGCAGTTATTCATCGAATCTTAGTCTGTCCAGTTGTAGACTATTTGATTTTCTTCATGTTGATGTGTGGGGTCCTAGCAGAGTTGCTAGTAGGTCTAGATTTTGTTATTTTCTTGTCATTGTTGATAATTATTCTCGAGTCACTTGAGTTTTTCTGTTGAAAGAAAGGTCTGAAGTCATATGTACTCTCAAGAACCTTATTATTGAAATAAAGGCCAGTTTGGTATTCTTGTTAAAAGCATTCGCACTGATAAGGCTCTTGAGTTTAAGGAATGTACGTTAATGAAATTTTACTCTGATAATGACATTTCTCCTGAATTTACTTGTCCCCATACCTCCCAAGAAAATGGAGTAGCTGAGCGGAAACATCGCCAACTTTTAAATGTGGCATGCTCCCTAATGCTTCATACTAATTTACCTGCATATTTTTTGAGAGATGTCATCCTCACTGCTTGTTACTTGACCAACCGTTTACTCTCATCCTCCATTGACAATAAGGTTCCCATTAAACTTGTGCACCCACAATAACACTTATTTCTAGTAGCTCCCAAAGTATTTGGTTGCACATGTTTCATTCACATACTTGGACCCACACGTGATAAATTGGGTGCCCAAGCCATTAAGTATATCTCTATTGGCTACTCCAAAAATCACAAAGGTTACAAATGCTTTGACCCCTTGACTCACAAGGAGTATATCAGTGCGGATGTGACATTCTTTGAGTCTCAGCCTTATTATAGTTCCTCACCTACCTCTACTGAGATGCCATTGTCATCTGAACCACTACCTATTCCTTTGGAATCATTCCCTTACAAGTCTCCTTCTGGGGATTCTCCCGCTGTAGTGTCCAAGTTTTGTAATCCTCCGCTGGTCTACACACGTCGACATGACCCTTCCTCAACCGTTTCTCAAGATGTAAGTACATCTGAAGTGAGTATACATAGTCCATCTGAACCCTATCAAGACTTACCTATTTCTCTTCACAAAGGCAAGTGACAATGTACTCTGCATCTTATATCTCAATTTGTTTCTACTAACGGTGTTGGTAAAAGTATGCAACAGTTTATTCAAGCTCTGGCTGCTCATGCAGTTCCTACTTGTCACCAACAGACCTTATTAGATACCCAATGGAGACAAGTTATGCAAGATGAGATGGATGCATTAGTTCAGCGAGACACTTGGGAACTTGTTGATCCTCCTCCTGATTGTGACATTGTTGGCTCTAAGTGGGTATTCATAGTGAAATATAATTCTGATGGTTCTATGAAAAGATACAAAGCTCGTTTGGTTGCTAAGGGCTATAGGCAAACTTACGAGGTTGATTTCTTCGAGACTTTTTCTCCTGTTGCTCGGTTGGGGACCATTCATCTTATCATCTTTGTGGCTGTACACCATGATTGACACATGTATCAGCTTGATGTTAAAAATGCATTTCTGTACGGTGATCTTGGTGAGACTATCTATATGCAACAACCGTCAGGGTTTCAACGATAGGAAGAGCGCGGAAAAGTGTGCAAACTGAAGAAAGCTATTTATGGACTCAAGCAGAGTCTTCGTGCATGGTTTCACAAGTTCTCTGAGGTAGTCTCAAAGTGTAGCTTTGCGAGATCCCCTCTTGATCATTCTCTATTTATCAAGAAGAATTCCAGGGGTATGACCGTTCTAGTGGTTTATGTTGATGATATTATCATGACAAGTGACTCCGATCAAGAAATTTCTGATACAAAGTTGTTTCTTCAAAAACACTTTGTGACGAAAGATCTTGGTCAACTACGATATTTATTGGGAATAAAGGTTGCTCGTAACAGGGAAGGTGTAGTTCTCTCAAAACGGAAGTATGTTCTTGATTTATTGCAGGACACCGGGATGCTAGGAGTTAAACCAGTCAATCTACCTATGAATCCATGCATACATCTTCATGATGACCAATTAGAATTAGTGGATTCTCGATCATACATATCTCTTTGTTACTATGACCAGACCAGACATTAGCTTTGCAGTGAGGAAACTAAGTCAATTTACAGAAAGACCCAGGAAAGTTCATTGGGATGTTGCTTTAATGGTGGTCAAATATCTGAAATCATCTCTTGGCAAAGGACTTTTATTCACAAAAGGCAAGACCCTGGAAGTGGAAGCCTATAGTGATGCTAACTATGCTAGCTCAGTCGAAGACAGGAAATCTACCACAAAGTTCTGTGTATTTGTGGGAGACAACGGAGAAGCAAAAATCAAGGTATGAAAATTTCTTTGCTCCACCGTTCTAAAACACCATCCATGAATGAGGCTATTGCTAAACTTCAAATAGAAGAAAATCGACTTTGTCTTGATAGAGAAAAAACAAACATTGTTCTTGCCATTTTGTCACAATATAAATAATACAAATGATTGAACAAGGCCGATTATTCAAAAAGACGATTGGAGAAGGTTTTAGAATAAATGATTTCTATTACATAGAATTTTTGGACCTTTCAAGACCCTCATACCATATCATCAAAGAATGTGACATTCAAACTTGGCATCAAAGACTTGACATTCAAATCTAGAAAAAATGTCTTATCTTCTCTTCTTGAAAAAACATTGTCAAAAAACTTTTATTGTAATGAGTGTAACAAGGCAAAAATGAAAGTCTTACCTTTTGATAATAGAAAATTTGTTGCTCAAGTGCCTTTTGAATTTGTGCATTCAGATGTATGGGGACCGGCTCCTAATATGTCTAAAGGTGGATTATTGTATTGTTTGACCTTTATTGATTATTTCTCTAGACATATTTGGGTTTATTTTCTCAAACACAAATCAGAGGTATTTGCAACCTTCAAAAATTTCAATAACATGATCAAAACCCAATTCGACTCCAACATTAAAATCTTTAGAAGTTATTCAGGAAGAGAATTTATTTCAAATGAATTTCAACAATTTCTAAAAGATAAAGGCATTGTATGTAAAAAATCTTGCCCAAACACTCCACAACAAAATGGAGTGGCTGAACGAAAACATAGACACATTATAAAAACCACAAGAGCTCTTCTTCTATTCAAAAATGTTTCCAAAAACTTTTGGGCTGAGGCTGTTTTGACATCAACATATTTGATTAATAGAATGCCTACCAAACTTTTGAAACATATTTCTCCATTTGAAAAATTACACAATATTAGACCAAATTACAATAGACTTAAGGTTTTTCGCTGCAAATGTTTTGTCTTAAGTAACAAAGATGACAAGCTCTCTTCCAAAGCTATTAATTGTGTGTTCATTGGGTATTCAAAAACACAAAAGGGTTATAAATGTTATGATATTGGAAGAGATAAAATATATGTTACTAGAAATGTGATCTTTTTGGAAAATAAAGATGGCTTTAAAAATGAGCCCAAACAACTAGAAGATTATGCTTTTCTATGGACTGATTATGATGATGATGATGATTCCTATGGTGAGGAACAAGTTGAAAGAAGATAGTACTAATCTCAATCCTCCAAGAGACAATAATGTTTATAGGAGAAGATGTCATGCAACCCAAGAAACTAATCAATCCAATCCTAGAAGTTCCCAAAGACATATTAGGCCTCCTCACGATTTATATCATACGAGTCTTTTTCTCCTAAATATCGAGCTTATTTTATGGCACATCACTCATTTTATGAGCCATCATCTTATCTTCAGGCTAAAGAAGATCCAAATTGGATTAAAGTCATTGAAAGCCCTTGAAGGTAATGAGACTTGGGATATTGTTTCTCTACCAATAGCGAAAAAGACCATAGGATGTCATTGGATTTATTAAGTTAAAATTAGAAGTGATGGGACACTAGAAAGGTATAAGGCTAAACTTGTTGCTAAAGGTTATGCTCAAGAATATAAAATTGATTATGAAGAAACTTTTGCTCCTGTTTCCCGTATGACCTCTGTTAAAACTCTTATTATCGTTGTTTCAACTAAACAATGGTCTATTTTTCAAATGAATGTTGAAAATGCTTTTCTAAATGTAAGTTAAATGAAGAAGTCTTCATGAGTGCCCCTCCTGGACTTAATCTACGTTAGGACAAAGTGTTACGACTTAATAAAGCTCTTTATGGTTTAAAACAAGTTCCTAAGGCTTGGTTTGACAAATTTAGTAATGTTATGTTTGATGAAAGTTTTTAATCTTGCTATTCAAATGCTGCCATGTTTGTGAAAAACACTTTAGTAGGTATAATTGTTTTGTTGTTGTATGTTGATGATATGGTAATTACTGGCAGTGATGATAAAGGAATCATAGAGATAAAACAATTTCTTAAGAATTGCTTTCAAATGACTGATTTGGAAAGACTAACATATTTTCTTGGAATTGAAGTTGCCTTTAGCAAACGTGGTTATTTATTTTCACAAATGAAGTTTGATAGTAGATTAATTGATAGAGCAGATATTTCAGACAACAAAATTGTAGATACTCCAAAAGCTCTAGGAGTCAAAATGAAGATTGATGACAGAGAGATATTAGAGAATCCTACTCCTTATCTCTCCAGCACCAGACTAGATATTGCTCATGCCGTTCATATTATGAGTCAATTCCAACAAAAACCCACTTCAGTACACAAGGGAGCAGCAATGCTAATTGCGAGTTATGTGAAAAAAAAATCAACAAAAGACTTTTCTTGTCTTCATCCTCTATATTAGAATTAGTTGCTTATGCAGATGCTGATTGGGGTGTAGATCCCAACAATAAGCACTCCAACACTAGTTTTTGTGTGTTTTTAGGCAATTCCTTAATTTCTTAGCGATGCAAGAAACAAAATAAGGTGTCTCTATCATCAACAGAAGCTGAATATCAAGCCACAACATCTATAACAATAGAAATTGTGTGGCTCAAAAGTTTGTTGAAAGATATGGGAATTCATATCACGGATTCTGTCAAGTTTTATTGTGACAACAAAAGTGCAATCTATATTGCTAGCAGTCACACATTTCACGAAAGAACAAAAATATAGAGATGGTCTGTCATTATGTTCGTGAAGAATTTCTTCAGAAAATTATTGCTCACTCCTATGTTCCATCTGAATATCAACTAGGCGATTTCTTCACCAAGGCACTTGCTGCTGTTAGGTTTCAATTTCTTCTTGGCAAACTTTCGGTTATCACACCATAAGTTTAAGGGGGAGTATTAGAATGTATGTATCCCAATCTATATACATATCAATATGTATGTATATTACATATATTAGTCATTCAGGTACTGAGGATACTTATGTAACTTTTTCTTTGTTTATGTATTTTTCCTTTTTCTGCGTTTCCTTTTTACCCTTTTCTTTTTCTGTTTTATCTAAAGGAGGACTTGGAATTAGCTGTTGGGCAGCTCCAGTGGCTAGATTTCTAGCTGTTGGGAGCAAGCAAGAGCTACTCCCTTTTTCTCCGTCCTTTTTTTGTTCTATAAATAAGGGACTTGGAACCCTTGTTTGTTAAGGCTTTTAGGCCTCTTCTTTTGTATCTATTTGAGATTAATAGAGGCATTCTTCTCCTCAAGTTTGAGGTTTGTTTTGTGTTACTATTGGAGTTGTTGGGTTCTTCAAGAGTGTATCTCTTGAAGCTTTTGGATTGTCAAGTTTTGGGCCATTTTTACACATAAACACAAACACATCATATGTGGTAAACTAATTATTAGGTATTTGATGCCAAATAAAAGTCTATATTTCAAGTTTTACCCTATTAAGAAAACACAACAAAAATCTTCAACACTTCAAGACAGAAAATAAAAGGCAACAACTGAATCAAATAAGTCCAAGATGCAAATTGCTGGGAGAGTGGGCTCTGAACAACAAAAAATGAAAAGCAAAGGGAAAAAAGATTAAAAGAACAAAGCAAAAAAGTTGAGGATGGACAACATAGGCTGGATGAGAGAAGTATAATGCAAGTTGCAAGTGGCCGACTGGAAATGAAGGAAAAAATGGAACGAAGAAGGAAACATGCCCGATGGTTGGGAGAGAGGAGGTTATGGTCTTTTGTAGGCAAACCAGTCAGTCAAAATGGCTAATTGACTTAAATATCTCCTCCTCTAACCACTTGAGATTTGTCTAAAATCTTTTGGATTACGATATACACTTCCCTTAACTTGCTTCCTCAAGCTAAACATAGGGTAAACTGCAGTAAGCTTGATCCGAAGGTCTTTGATCTTTCTTGAACCAAGCGCCTTTATCATTCCATCTACTAATTGTTATTTAGATTTTACAAATTGCACTTTGATATGACCTTTGGTGTCTAGCAAAAGGGTAGTCTACCTTCACATGTGTAGTGCAGGTGTGAAAAAACTGGATTCGCTACAAGATATAGCACTCCAATTTTGTTGTCATGCCATAGAATAGGAGGTGTGGATGACAAAACAGCATGATCTTTCAGAAGTGATTCAAACAGTTGTTGCACAAGCAAGAGACCGGTCTCAACAAAGACACTTAATTGTATAAATGAGGGAGGAGTGAGTCAGAGGGTGTAGTACTTCCTCATTTTCCTGGACTTTTATTGTTTCTGTAGCATAAATATTATGTAAATGTTTAAACATGTAAATTCACACGTAACCAATGCAATGAGTCATAAGGTGGTTTCAGTCACCATCATCATGGCTCCAAGTTAAGTCACGTGAACGACACTTAATTATGCGGAGATACATCTCGAACTTAATCTCAAATGCAACCCTATATCAATATTACATTGTGCTGCATCTTAGGCTACCGCCATTTCCTTTAACAGATGTTGCTTTCACCAAACAAGCTGTTTTAAAACTTTTCCCCCAACTGCTACAAAAGTCCTAAATTTTTTATTTCATTACCCTCACATCCTGATAGGTGGCCGTGCTTGGATGATGGCTCCATTTTAAGTTGTTTCCCGGCATTAACTTGTATGTAATGGAAATAGAAAAAGGAAACCGTCAGGAGTGTTCTATTTCAGCACCGATTTTTGCCAAGAAAAAATTTGTCACTAAAAATGGGAAAACAGTACGTTCTCTGCTTCCAATTTTTGCTCTCCAAATGCTTCATTCTTCGTCTTCTTATTTCTTCTCTATTCAAATGTGCTTTGGGAGTTGAAGATCTTGACGCAGCTGAGGTTCATATGGAGGTACCTCTTGCATGGGGTTTTTTCTTGCTGTCTTGGAATTACTCTCATGATTGTTGATCCAATGTCCTTGTGATGCTTGTAGTTAGGAAGGCGCATTTATGGGAAAATACTCGAAACAGGGGATCATGATGCAGATATGGAACATTGGCTGGTAGGATGCTTACTGAGTACAGCACAGAGCCTTGATATGTCTTTGTGATTGTAAATTAAAAATTCTTTTGATGGTTCTATTACTGGGTATGTTTAGTTGTTTCAGAAATAGGTTTACGTATCCAGCCTAGTGTTTGGAGAAGCTTCGGTGTTTCTTTTTCCATGGAAGCAGGTTCTCAAGGGTGCTGATGCTCAGGTACTTGTTCACTTTTCCTTGGTTTTTTGCCATTAAAACTTTTCTTAGAGGGCATTTACCTGTTCTATTGAGGCTATGGGAGGAAGCACATCTCTCTCTCTGTGTGTGTGTGTGTGTGCTTTCCAGTACATGAGAAAGACCCTTGTCCAATCTTCAGATACTCATGCAAGCTTCTTGCCAGAAAGTCCTAGAGAAAAAAAGACCATGAAAGAGTACTCCCCTCGTGTAAAAACCAATTAGTAATGCTTTCTATGGTGATACTTTTGCTTTCTTAATGCACCAAATGATCCTCACTGCTGGTGTTAATAATTTCAATTTGTTGCTCGTGGTTTTAAATTTAAGGCACATTTGCAACATGGAAATATTGTGTCCAAAGGTTTTCATATCTACATATGCATTGCCTATTAATATTGTCTTATCTTCCGGTGTTCTCTCAAATTTAAAATTCAAATGTATTAGTAATGCTCATCTTGTATCTAGTTTCCATGATGTATCAATTGATAAACTGCTTTTGTAATCAACATTCCTCTCATAAGTTTACTTTTGCTAGGTCGAATTTTCTATTCAGGATGCTGTTAAATTATACTCATAGAAACTAAAATTGATCAGCCTAGGTGAATCTCTCATTCTTTTGGCTTTATTTTCAAATTTTGTGTTCATTGGTAGCATGCTCTAAATACATAGTGATCAAGCTTGACCAGGTGGCTTACATGCTTGCTCTGCCGAAAGCATGTTGAGTTTAGCTCATCAAACTCCAGTGAAGTTTTCTTTTTGCAATAATTAAAGAAAAAGAAAAATATGCCAAGATTCCTCATACGAGTTCTAGCATGTCTCCTCTAGTTTTTGGCTGGTGTCATAATTATCTAATGCCCCTCATATTCTATCCGAGGGTGATGTGCTTTGAATCTGTCCATGTAACTCATCTGATCAACTGATGCCAATGAGAACCAACTTATTGAATTGCGAACAACTCAAATCCAGTGCCAACTTCTTGATAAGGTTAATTTCTTCTCCAGTTTCTTTGCAGATATAATGAATAATTATGTTTCTTTTCATTCTTGATCTCATTAATTTTTGTTCTTATTAAAGCTACGTGTTTCTTTCGGTTCTATTTTAAATTCTTCATTCATTTTCTTTCCCACTTTTGGCGGTTGCTGCTGATTTGCTTCGAGAGCACATCAGGAAACTTATTGAAGAAAAAGTTGCAGCTGCCCTGGCTCTGGTGAAGTCCAGATCAAGATGCAAGTAGGGTCATTGTGCTTGTATACTTTCAAAGCTCTGCATATAACTTAGTTCCTTAGTATATGAAGCCACCCTTTATTATTCCACATGGCATATGTGCTGATGCTGTAAGTGCATTACTGCACATGTGAATCTGATAGCTGTTCCAGTTTGTATGGACGAGTACATCCACAGATTATTATTTACTGCTTAGTATTCATGCTTATTGTATAAATTTTTTTCTGCTTTCATAAATAATAGGAAGGAGGTCCAAAACTTTGCATCTGTTAAGAAGAAAGAAGATGGCAGCAGTTGAAAGCTAGACATAATTCATGTGTCTTATTGAAGAAGAAGTTGCAGCTGCCCTGGCTGTGGTGAAGGCCAGATCAAGACGCAAGTAGGGTCATTGTGCTTGTATACTTTCAAAGCTCTGCATAGAACTTAGTTCCTTAGTAGATGAACCCACCCTTTATTATTCCACATGGCATATGTGTTGATGCTGTAAGTGCATAACTGCATATGTGAATCTGATAGCTGTTCCAGTTTGTATGGACGAGTACATGCGGACATTATTATTTATTGCGTAGTATTCATGCTTATTATATAAATCTTTTTCTGATTTCATAAATAATAGGAAGGAGGTCCAAAACTTTGCATCTTTTAAGAAGAAAGAAGATGGCAACAGTTGATAACTAGACATAATTCATGTGTCTTTATGATGTAGTTCTGAAGTATTTAAGATATTAACAAGTTTGTCATGTCCTTTTAAAGTGGAAATTTTTAAAACAGCATGGTGGTCCGGACGTCAATTACAATACCTAGAGCTATGGATTATTTTTAGTTAAGGACATATTTATTGGTCATATTTTTTGAATGCCAGATGCCCTTTGTTTTATTCGTTATATTTTGGTCATATTTAAGGACATTTTCACATTTGTAGTTAAAAGGGCTCGTCTTTCTTTCTGGCACAAGTTTGAACGAAAATCGAAGCTTGGATCTTCCTAGGAGCAGTGACGAAGCCCTTTGACTTACCTTCATTTGAGGTTATACAGTGGACACCTATAAAGTTGGGGTTTCAAATGTGGTATTCTGCTGGATATGACAACCGCCTTGGGTCTAAACGATGCTGGGTTTGCTAAGTGATACATCTAAAAACGGGCTAAAAGCTAACAACGAATTAAGTTAAAGAATTGATCTGCCTATGAAATTAAAATTACATGCTTCAGTGTTTAAACTTTGAGGGCAAAAAAGAAAAAAGAGGAAACATAAGAGCCCGAGGTTACTATTGTTGAAGTTGCTTTCTTGTGTAGAACGTCAAAAAAATTCAGCTTATATGTGGCGGTGAATGGGCATGATCACAAACACTAGATTTGCTATCCCTCATCGCCAACAGATTCCTATATTCATCGATAGCCCCTCCATGTGAGTGTCATTGAAGTCAGAACTCTAGTTACTTTTCTTGTGTATAAATCCTTGTAATATCTTGTCAATAATAAAAATTAAATATATGAATCAGTATATTTCTAGTTCACACACAACCACAAGTGCAATCATGCACATTGCTCTAATTATCTTCTCCAGTGCTTCTTTCCAAGGCTTCAAATGCGAAGCGAGTATTCAGGACACCAGTTTTTTTTTGCATGCTTTGAGCGTTATTGATCATCTTGAGGAGGCCTTATCATTTATTAATTTATCATTGACCAGCCATCCTAAAGTCAGCCGATTCGCTCCTGGGATTGAACCTTTTTCTTTGTTAGGTAAATATTCTATCCAAAACATATATATATTTGATAAGGGTATTTACATGTGTGTGTGTATGTGTGTTGTGCCTTGATCAATGTGCAAAACTGCAAAAATTCTTAAAAGCAATAATTCTTGGTTAAAAATAGTTTCATGTTATCCTCATGCAAAAGAAAGTATTTTCTTGAAGTTTAGTTCTCACTTCATTTATAAAATGATGAAAAAGGACACACATGAGAATTTTCTCAAAACAAGCTAAAGAATACACATTATAAGGGTCAAGCTTAAGGCCTATATTTCAAACTTATAGTTGATATCTGGAAAAATTTGGAGGCACTTTTAGTTTCATATTTTGTTTTTTGCCATTGTCTTCTTCTCTATGCAAAATTTTGCCATGAACCGGGTTGTGGATTGTGAGGGCATTTCAGTTTCAAGAACCGAGTTGTAGGGATATCTCGGTTTCACGAACCGAGTTGTGGGAGGCATCTTGGTTTGAAGAACTGAGTTGTTTTGGGTGGGGGTGGTCTTGGTTTCAAGAATCAGGTTATTGGGAACGTCTCACTTTCAATAACCAGCTTGTGGGGGCATCTCAATTTCAATAATCCGGTTGTGGGGGGTGCCGTGATTACTCTTTAATGACTCTAAATTAACTATATAAAAAAGGAGGCCGGCATACATTTATTATTCTTTAATGCTTTAACATTGCTCCGCATTGGACCATATGAGGCAATATTGTATCTTGCCGGTTTCTGATAAGACCAGCATGCATTTATGTATTTTTCCATTTCTTAAATTAATTTAAACTATTTTAAACTATTTTTTGACATTGAAAAATTTTTAAAACAACAATCCAATGGTTATTGAATATTGATGCAATGCACTCAGTACACGACATATAAGTTATCAAACAAACTTCTATAAATAGTTTATATGATTCCATGCTGAATCATAACATATGTTTCGTACTTTTGTAACCTCAAGTTCTTCTACATCAAATTAGTAATTGTAGGGCTTCTTTTAGGTTTGAGAAGTATCTCTCACCCCATGCTATTTTGCATTATATTCTATATGTAATAGTATATAACATACACAACAATATATAACGTATATAACAGTATATATAGTTATATACTGTATATAACTTTATATATTGTTAGATAACAATATATAATGTATATAACAGATATAACAATATACGTGTACAGTATATAACATATATAGATAATGAAACATATATACACTATATGTTATATACTGACTGTTTTACACTGTTATATAATGTAAATAACAATATATATTACATATATTAATATTATGTGTATACATATACATTATATATTACAATACATAACATATAGACTATAATATATACTACAACATATTATTTATGTATATGTTATATATATATATATATATATATATATATATATATATATATATATATATATATATATATATATATATATATATATATATATATATAATGTGCCTATATGTTTATATATATATATATATGTATATGTAGTTATACATATATATGTATGTACATACTTATGCATATATGTATTATGTATGTATATTATATTATACATATATATGTGCGTGTACATATATATGTATTACGTATATATGTGTACATAAACATCCATTCTATGGATACATATGTTGATATAAAATATATCTATATATATACATATATGTGTATATATATGATTCATATGTAACATATGTACATATGTATTATATGATATATACGTCTAAGTAATATAAAAGTATACATATACGGATATTATAGTATATATGTATGTATATATACTATGTAGATATGTATATATTGTGTAATCATATATAATAATGTGTAGATATATAGAGTATATAATTCACATATATATGTAAGTAACATATATACATATCCCATAACATACAATATACTTTAGAGTGTGTGTATATATATATATATATATATAGTGTCATGTATATATATACTTTACAAAGCGATGTGTTATATATGCGCACGAAAGAAAGAAAATATGAACTTTCAAATCATAAAACTTGTGAAATGGAAAATAAAAGAGTTTAACATATACAACTTATAAGTGTATGCCTAATAACGTGTCAAATCAAGTTGGCAAGCTTCCTTCCACAAAATAAACTTCATGTCACATAATATCAAACGCAGACGTCGAATACAATATAAACAAACCAAAAAACATGTGATATTTTGGAGAACTAGTAAGAATGGCTGCTCCCCAATTTGTTATTATTGTTGACAGACATCAACCATTGGACAGAATAAAAGAAAGATAGGAGATATTGAACATTCACAAAAGGTCGTACAATGACTGCATGAGAGTTCACCGAAGTGTTGCCGTTGTAAGACGACTGTATATATGTATATATAATAAAAAAACACATTTTTTTTTTCAAAAAAACACGAAAAAAACATGATAAATTAGCTAGTCGTTTAAAACTAAAAAAAACGTGTTTTTTTGAAAAAATGTTAAAAAAGAAAAAAATGCGTTTTTAAAGCGTTTTTTTCACATTTTTTCATTTTTGTCAGTTTTTTAAAAATTATAATTCAGTTATCCTAAAGTTAAGGTCTCTATATAGTTAGACTTTTTTTTAATATACCTTATAAATTATGTGACCTTCATGCAAGTGAACTTAGACATGCATGGATATGAGATTCATCCCTTTAGATGCGTAAATATGATTTTAACGAATTGAAGTGTTATGATTTTAAAAGCTTCATAAAATCTTATAACTACGTCCACAAAATATTCTTTTTTTATGCTAATTATTAACTTTGCAATTTGAAAATTAGATTTAGGCAGTTAGTTTCATTAAAACTAAACACGCTCGTACATCCTTCTATAAATGATGTTAACTTCTAATTATATCCATTCAGGGCAAGACATTGTTTCCCCTCAACTTTCAAAGTTTCTATTGATTAATTCAAAGTTTCTGTTGGTCATTGGAATGATGAATAGCATCAACGATGGGCTTGGAGAACCTCAATAACGGAAAGACTAATAAGAAGAAAGACTATATATACATAGTCTTTCTTATTGTTAGCGATTTTTCAAATTATTATTCTTTCATATGCAAACGGTTTCCATCACAGACCATTTAGTACCTCATTCTGTGATCGGTCAAATTCGAACAAAGTGCTGGAGCTAAAAGTGGCTCAATACCATTGTCAAATCTTGCATTAGTGCAGTTAAGGTAAATCATAAACTAAAGAAGGTCCTTGGGCCCGATTTTGACGTTGTTAGAAGAAATTGAAATGTATCTTTACAAATGATGGAGCATTATTCTTCTTCAAGTACGTATAGAAGGACTACAAGAACTGTCTAGAGATGTCATGTGTTCAACAGGCACATGTGCACACTCCATTTTCTTTATTTATTTTTTGAAAACATCTTTGTTAACAGATTTGATAATTTAGAGTTTGACAAAATTAGGAGCTAGGACAGCGAGGGCTGGTTGTGATAAGGCATCCAGTGATATTTTTCTTGAGGCCATTATTTTGGGTGAGGAAAAAGCAGTGCATTAAAATGGGTTTTCCCCCTTGATGATGGGTACAGCGGTGATAGACATCACTGCAGTAGATGGCCTAGTCAAAGCACCTCCAAAACCTATAGTGGTGCCAATAACGGCTAATTTGTCACCAGTATAAAAAGTAGTATCGGTGACTTCTTTCACCAGTATCGAATGTATAGATGATATACTTGAAGAAACAATGGTGGGAGAAATCGCTGGTGTAAACAATAATGGTGAAAAGCCTGTATCGCTGAACATACTTATACCGCTATAGGAGACTCTCTATCGCAGTGGTGACTTAACGGCGATTATTTCACTGGTGAGTTCCTGCCGGTGAACTCATCATCGGTGTAGGCCGACTTCTTTTTTTTTTTTGGGTAGTGCACACATGGATGATGGTATTCATTCGTTCAATCGTGACAATTACTACCCCATTGACAATGTTAGCTCATATGGTGGGAAAAGGTAACGACTCAACAGCCACTATGTATGTCTATGTATCTGTCTGATATCGTAATGTTGCCTAAACCTAACATGCCCATCAAAAGAGTAGAAAAGCCAAAATCCTTGCGGCAAAATATTGTCAGATAGCCTGACATGATTTAAGTCATGCCTATTTGGACCACTTAGCTTTGGATGTTGGAACTCAATGAACAGGAACCATGCATGCATATCCATCTGAATTGGGTGTTTGATCCACAACTGTAATATTTGGATTTTTCGCGATCATTTCATTGCCAAGTTACATTGTCGTGGCTGTTAAATTTCGAGTTCCATTCGTAACTAGGAAAGATTTTGATGGATTATTCAAACATTAACACCTAGCTAGGTGGCTCATGAGTTAATTAACGTATAGGATTCTGTGTAGCCCTAGCTTTAAAATTAATGAAACCGAGGTAAAAAGAGAAAGGAAATGAAAAAAAAAATTAATTTTCTTTATTGATTTTGAGAGAGACGCTTGTATAAATATATGGACAAGACTTTACAAATCCGGTAGGGGATATATGAGGCAGCATATTCTTCTTTTTTTGGTAAGGAAAAATATATGGCATAACAGATTTGGTTGCCATGTTGATAGTGCATGAGACCAGCTGGCAGCTCTTCCTCAAATCTTTGACATATCTTGGCAGTTGGCATTGCCCCTCTTTTAGAAAATTGATTCAGTCCTAAAGGTTTGGTGAACAGATCAGCAATCTAGTTATGTGAGGATATAATTCTGGTTTTGACTTGTTCACTTTGGATTTTTTTCTTGTATTACATGACAATCTATTTCAATATATTTAGTTCACTCATGAAAATCTGATTTACCGCAATGTGTATGGCAGCTTGATTGTCACGATAAAAGTCAATGGGTTCTATTTGCATGCTAAAATTTATTTTTGTTTTTGGAGTGCTTCAGAAAAATAAGGTTTTGTTTTAAAAAGAGAGGAAAGGGCACTCGCCCATCAACACAAGGATTGGTCATTCCTGGCACTTTTATCAGGGGTAACTAGTCCAAGGGTTATGCTTATTCTTGATGCATTTAATTTTTTATTTAAACATTTTGTTCACCCTAAATATAGTGTGGCGCCTGGAAATAATGCTGAAGATTGATATCTCAAAGAGTTTTGGATGAGAAAATTTTGAAGTATCATTTAGGAGAATAAATCATTTTGATTTGAGAGACTTTTGAAAGAGATCTTTGTAAATATTATTTAGAAATCTTTGAAAACCAATGTGGATGTTTTGAAGTTTTCTTGTCGAATTTATTAAGTGTTTCCTTAAGATCTTCAGTAGGTTTAAGTTCTCTAATTTGGTTACTACATATCTGGAGCTTCATTTCATCATGCTAAAGTTTTCTTGGAGAAGTGCTTGTAATCATTCGTAAATCCCATAAGTGATTATGAATGCACGAATACATTGAATGTATATGATGGAAAGTAAATTGTTCATTCTACCATAACATTCATATGAAAGCATTCCTATCATTACATACAACTTTGTTTCTTATACATGTTTGCATATTTTTCATCATTTTGTCATAAATATTATTATAAATGAAGAAAAGTTTTTGAAAGTATAGTAGAATTATAGGCCATCAAGTGTAATTCCAACATTGCGTCATTACTTGAGTTTTAGTTTTAATGAAGTCGACAAATTAAAAATTAAAATTTTTATGTCTTGAAAAAGAAATATGTGGATGAGTGAAAGAAAGAAAAAATAAAGAGAAAAAGTGATTTTAGAGAAAATGATATATGTATATTATATGTATATATATACAGATATACACTTACATATATAATCATTTATAAAATATTATTAATTTGAAGAGAATAAAAGGGAGGTTATCCGTTAATCATGCCTTAATTAAGAGAAGCATTTCGTGGATTTTCATTGGTCTTAATTTTAGTCGGCCAATTTGGACGGAAGAACTTGTGGAACGTGGTTCGCTTTCCTATTCCAAACGCTAAAATTGGTCCCACTTTTGCAAGGGGGGATTCTTTTGTCGTATTGGAGGCGACACATGGTTTCTTACTACTTACAAGTCCCATTTTCTTCCTCTTTTTTATCCCCCGACGTAGAAAAGAAGTTGAAAATTTTGTTTTCAGGAACCGATTTTCAGAAACAGGCCTCACACGGCTTTACGCCACTTTGTTGATAATTGCCAAATGCAGGAATGAAGTTAGGGTAAAAGCGGATGCGGATCTTTGGAAAAACAAACGAAAATGCATCAAGATCTGACCAAATAATGGAGGAACCCCAGAACGGAGCGACAAATGCACGTTATTTCCCATAGTGTCATATCCTGCGATTTTATTAAAAGATGCTCACTTCTAAATCATAAACTTTTAAATTTCTTGCTGTTCTATTATGCAAAACAAAAAAGGGTTTTGAAAGGTGCTTTTAGAAACTGGTTAAAGCTAAATGGTAGTTAATTTAAAGCTTATTTTCCTGCTCTTACAGTTTTGGGCTGCACATAGATTTGGAGTACCATATACCTATCAACTAAAGTTTTACAATCACACCGCTTACAGTCTAATGGAGTAGCACCTATAAAAATTAAACTGATGACATGCCTTCTACATGACGGTGCTGCTATCTCAAAACTGGTTTTTGAGTGAAAAGTTTGCCCCCAACCAAGCTTTTCACTCGCAAGAGAGAAAAAATGTTTTTGAGGAAACTTGTTTTTCCTCAACCTCTGTTTGATTTTCAGCCAAAAAACACCAAAAAACAATGTTTTGGTTCCAAACCGCTGTTTCAGGCGTGCATCCAATCACGCCCAAAGACTTGTAGAATCCTTTGAGATGGAACACATACATTCATATCCATATACTTTCTTACCATCGCATAAAGATTTTCGATCATTTGTTTTTCCATCTTTCCAATGTACATGCCCTTTAATTTCTAGTTAAGAAGGCAGATTAATCTTTTTTTTTTTCCTATTGGGCTAAGAGATGTACTTTTAAACTACGGTTCTTGCACCGTCCTGTAATGGACCCCTTACCTAAACTGTGGATCCGGTGCAAATGGGTCAGATCTGTTTAAGGATTTCACAATTGTTTACTGGATTAAATTGGGTTCTAGCCTAAGCTCTGATACATTTAGCTATTCTGGATCTGGACCGGACCTATTTTGGAACCCCAATCAACTGGAATTCTGGGAACTAATCCCACTTCATGTGCAAACGTATGATCGGGTTCATGATCAAACAGACACAGATCCAACTTGTCAAAAGAATGAATGGCATGGTAAATGAAAAACAAATGAATTTATTGTCTTGAAACCTATATGTTGCCACAATGGCGGTTGAAACTGATTCGGTGGCCGGTCCAAGTGCCACGCGTCCTTTTTAATTAATTTTTAAGAATTCTTCAGAATATTTTTGTTTTAAATTCACTTTTAAAAATATTTTACCGTTTGTTTTTCAAAAATAAACAAACTTTCAAATGTCTTTCTGCTGATTCGTAACTGATTCGACGATTCACGAATATCTGCTTCGCTGATTCGATTCCAAAACCACCTTTTTTTTTTTGTTTTCATAAGAAATTTCTAAGGGCCCGTTTGATGTGCAGGATATTTCCTGTAGCATAGGATATAAAATTCAAATATTACAAAATTTTTCTTGCCCAAGGCCTTCGAAAATTTCTTTCCAGAAATTTTTTTCCACCCCAAAGGGTGGAAAAAAATTTCCTGGATAAAAAAAGTAACCATTGAGCTCTCAAAGCACTCATTAATCTAACTATTCTCTTTTTCATCTTTCATTCCTGTCAAACTGAAAAATTTATTTCGTGGAACATGAACCCAAGTCCAACAAACACAAATGAGTTTTGGAAATCTGGATTTTGTTTCCATTTCCTCAATTTTTGAAATAAGCTTCTCCAAACGTCTTTCCAACTTCATATTTCCAATGCATCAAACAGCCCCTAAATGACATAGGTAAATCTGAAAGTCACTTTTGGCGTTCATTTATACAAATGTGAACTTATGCATAACTTAGATTACTTGCATGGCAGATATCCAAATAATTTTTTTATCATTTATAATCATTAATTAGAACTATACATATATATATATATTTATTTATATTTATATTTATATAAGGAGCCTAACGTAGCTGGTCGGATTGATAGACATATAAAGGGCTTGCTGTGGGTGTTAGGGCTCTCTCGGCAAGTTGGCTTTCTTTTTCTTTTTTTTTCTCCCTCTTTCCTATGGGACAGGATAAAAGATTAAGCCAAAAGAAACACAGAGAAAGAGAAAGAGATTTTGCAAAAGGAGAAAGATTTTAAAAGAGAGAGAAATATGCATATATGTGTGTGTGTGTGTGTGAAACTTTATAAAAGAATATCATAAATCAAAGAGAGAGAGAGAGAGAGATTTTAGAAAGAGAGACATATATATATATATATATAAGAAAACATATAAAAAGAAAGAGCTTAAATCAAAGAGAAAAATGAAGGGGGTCACTTTGACCGTTAGGAGTATATAACTCGTTCCCTGTCTTTGTTTCTATTACATTCTATCTCATAGTTCTACGATATTTGAGAACCACTGTCAATACCTCGGTGTAGTTCCATGATAATCCTTTGTTCCATAGCCCTCGGGCTATTTACAACCAGCTAATTATAGATTTATTTAGTTAGATATATACGTATATGAAAATTTATAAAAAAAAGTTCTTAAATCAAAGAAAAAGACAAAAAAAGCATATTAGAAAGAGAGAAAAAGGGATACTCATGTGTGTGTGTGTGTGTATATATATATATATATATATAAATGGAAATTTAAAATCAAGAGATAACGTGATGCATTTTTGACTTCAATTTTTCTATCTTGGCCGAAGAGGAACTTGAGCTCATGCAAGTGCCTAGGCTAAGTCAACAATGCCTCATTGAAAAAGGTTTTTATTTTTGAAATTCTTTTGAAAACAAGATTCCAAATATTTTATATTAAAATATAAACTAATAATTATTCAATCTATTACAGGAAAACTTATTTCAGCCACCATTGGGTATGTGAGTCAATTACACATAAAATAGAAAGTTAATAGCATAACAAAACTTTCTTTGGGATCCCTAATTAAGTGATTAAGAGAAATACTAAACGTAAGAATGCTATAGAGATGCATTTTAACACATTTGTAAGGGCTTTTTCAGGTTAGATAAATCCCAACCTCAAAAATGAATATAGTAACAAAGAAATCTCAAAGAAATCCCAACCTAAGCACTCGTTCTAACCATTCATTTACATATTCATTGAAAAATCAATCAAGTGTATATGATCATCTCAAACATAGACAATGCACACATTCAATGAGCAAAAAGAAGAAAGAAACATATTTTAATCATAAAAAGAAAAATTAAATTTTATTTCACATTTCTCGTGCTCTAGTGCACTTAAGAGTAACTCTTGACTCCTAAGAGAAGATTTTTAGAGCTCTCTTGCATTGTCATGAAGAGATGTCAAAGGAAAAAAGAAAAAAAAATATGTGAAGATGACTACATTCCTCTAAATCAGAATGCTTGAGAAGACAAATCTTCTTTTTGAGATGAGCCTCAAAGTGTTGAGGATGTTTCCCAAGAGATATCCTCGTTCTCCCTTGAAGAATAGAGGTTCAAGAAGAGACTTGCACCAAAGATGGAGAAGTAGAAGACAAGGAGGAGATGAGAGAAATAGAGAGAGAGGTAAAGGTAAAGGTAAGTTTTCAAGTGAGAAAACTCTAGAGGTTTTCAAAGGGTTAGCTCATGCCGAGGAGACAAGATTTTGGGGGTATTCATTAAGAGTTTTAGAGCCAAAACTCAAAATTTGATTTTTTTTAACTTAAAAAATTTTTTTATGCAAATTCCAAGTTTTTTTTAAATCTATTTTTAAATTAAAAAAAAAGTTTTGTCCAAAGAAGATTGGCTCTTATCCCTGCAAACACCCTTTTAGAGGTGTTGGTAGGGTTAGAGCCCACCCAACAGACCAAAAAGGCATTTTTTAGCCCAAACTGGGCTGCGCAGCCTTGATTAGCCACACCCACTGCGCACCTAGCACGAGGATGTTGTGGCCATACACCCTGGCCAGACTTGGGCAGGCGCTTGGCAGTGTGCCCTCATTGGCCTATTTTTGAGCTAATGAGAGGGGGGTTTGCTCGTTTGACCCCTCTAGGTGGGGTCCACTTAGTGGAAAATGACTGCAACTTCAATTTGAGTGGTTCCGATCTCATTTTATATCCAGATTGGGCTCGCTAGGTCATGAATGTGCTGCAAGCAACGCCTATGGCTCGCATCAAGAGCTAGATTGTAGTTTTAGGCTAATTTTTTTTTTTTAAATTTTTGGCACAAGATTGAGATGAAAAATGAATGAGAGGTTTGCGCGAGCGCCCGCGGCGCTAAATAAGGTAAATAAGGTTAAAAATTAATATTTTGATCTCGACTTGAGATTTTGAGTTAAAATTCTTGATTTGAATCTAAAACTTAGTTTTGGATCTACCCAGGAGCAGCTTTTTGGATCCATTTTCCTAATTTGGACTTGATTTCACTTGTGTTCAATTACAAACTTTGGCTTTCTATTTTGAATCAAGGTGTGAATTTTGGATCTAAGAAGTGGATTTGGATCAAATCTGGATCTAAAGTTAGTTTTTTCATTTAAACCTTATATTTGGATTCAAATATTCTTCGAGAGGTCTATTTTGGATCTAGGGTCGAGATTTGAATTTGGATTGGGATCTACATTCAAGTTTTGAATTTGGACATGGATCTAAAGGTTTGTTTTGGATATATAGCCAAAAATTGAATTTCAATATGGACCCAGATCTTTTGGTAAGATCCATCTTGATCCTCATTTTATCATATTCAACTCCAAACACACACACACTTTAGGTGATTTAAATGAATCTTGTACTGTAAGACTCTCTCAAACACTTGGGCAAGAGTTTTGATATGTTGTTTGATAAGTTGGTTGAGCATTATTTAATCCAAATGGCATTAATGTGTAACACAAAGTGCCTCAATGCATGGTAAAGGTGGTTTTGGGTTGATCCTTGGATGCTAATTTGATTTGTTGTACCCTGAATATCTATCCATAAAGGAGAACATGGCATTGTATGCTATATACCAATAAATCAATGCTTGGAGGGTAATCATATTTTGGTGTCGCTTTATTCAAGTCTCGAAAGTCAATGCATAACCTAACTTTGTCATTTTTCTTGGGGATAACCATAATATTAGCCAACCACTCATAATAATCGATGGTATAAACAAATTTGGCCTTTAGTAGGTCATTTAGTTCTTCTTTTATAGGCCCTTCCAACCTAGAATCAAGCTTGCACAGTTTTTGTTTCACTAGCTTGTAATTGAGACATACAGGCAAACGTTATTGAACCAGCTTAGGCTCTAGGTTTGACATGTGTTCATAAATCTATGTAAAAACTTCTTGAAGAATTATGAGGAAGTTTTTGAGCTTTTTTCTTTCTTCTGCTGATACACTGGTGCCAATTTGAAGGACCTTAAGATTCTCATTGGTTGAAATGTTAATTTCTTCAATTAGATCATTAACCAAAGACAATGGATATTCTTGCTTTTCAATTTGGGTAAGTTCCAATAATTCTAATTCGAGTGTTGCCATAGGTTCTATTCCAACAAATGTTTATGGGAAACTTTTAAAGAAAAAAAAAGAAACTGAGACATGTTAATGGCCAACATCTTGCAAAGAGGAGGATAAAGGGAAATTGAACAAAATAAAATTGACAAGCATACAAAAAAAGATTACTTTGATTGCATATGGAAAGTTCTTAATACATAAAGAGGGTCCTCCCATGGGACTAGTTGGAAACAAGTTAAGAACACAAAATTTATGAGAGGATTTAGAAAACAAAGGTGAATACTATCGGCCAACCTAACCTTCTTCAAACTTCTTTGAGATACTCTAATCCTTTGGTGTTCATTTAAAAATGGATGCTGATTGGTTTTATGTTGCCATCTTCCTTCGTACTAAGGCTAGAAAATGGATGGTAGCCACTTTTTAAAAGCAATTGAAATTGCATAGGGCTTTTAAGCAAATGAGCATATAAGAGATGTTCTCGATAACTCAAAATGGCTACTTAAGTCAGTGTAGGCACTTTCAAATGATTCACCTATCTCCATGTTTTGCATCCATTCTTGTAAAAATGCTTCTTTTGTTGCCTTCATGTTGGGTATATCCATAGAGACAATTGACCTAGGGAGCATTGGTTGTACCAACCTCTCGACTGGTTCCTCTATACATACGGTGATGGCATATGGCCAAAATTCTACCTGATACATTGGTGGAAAGTGGACGGTATTCCTCATACTTTATGGATCCATGAATGCTGCAAGAGCAAGTTGTATGATGGGGGTACGTCCACAACGTGGAAAAAAATGTAGTGTCTGGTGCATTCAATGATCACGTCCATGATAAAGGTTCTTTTGTTGTTCATGCTTAGACCATCATATCCATATATTTTGGTTTGGTCGGGCTAACATTTGTCTTCACATAAGCCCAAAGTCTTGATTGTAAGCTCATGTGTTTGTTTTTTCCTTCTTCATTTTCTTTAGGTGGTTGTATGTTCTTCTTAGGGTTCACTTCTTTGTCATACTTATAGTTATTGTTGTTGTCCTTTCCGGTGCCCATATTTGTAATGAAGGTAGGCGTGGAGTTGGACTTTACCTCCTTTTTTACCATCTTCTATTCTTGAGTGCAATAATTCCATCAAAGTTGTCTTTTTTAGTTCATTCATCTATTAAATATGCCTGTTCGGTTAAATCAACAAAAATTTTGAATGGAGCATTGCAGATGAAGCTTATCAAGGTTGGGCAGGATTTTTCTTGACAAGTGATAGGGTTTGTGTTTCGGAAATAGACTATTACATCTTGTTGCATTGAATTCTTCATTTTTTAATAAATTTTTGAGCTTTTTTTCTTTGTTTTTGATGAAAATTGAAAATGGTATGAGATTTGGAGCCATGGGAACATTTTGCTCAAATCTTTTGACAAACATGTTGACCAATCTATCAAATTCCATGAGTTCAAATGAGTTTACATTTTTGTTGTACCATTGTGTAGTGTTGCCTTAGACACCTTGGGAAGTAGCAAAACAAGACTCTACTATTTGTCTATATCTTATAACAATTATTGATGAATGTTGAGAGGTGAACATGTATGTAAGTGATTTCATCATACTTGACAAACTCCTTAGGCAAACCCATCACATCATTGTCTCATTCATTATCAAGGTAGTAGTCTTTATAATAGTATGAGTGTTTTCCTTCTTCCTAAGTTCAGGGTTATTCATTCTTTTCTCCATTTCATAAAATTAGTGTTTGATTGGACTTTTATCATCACTTAATTCTCCTAAATCTGACCTTATCTTTTCCTTTTTGCCTTTAACTTCTTTCACTACTCAGAACTTTTGCTATCTGAGTTGTTGCTTGTGATACACTTCTTTGTTTTTTTTTCATTTTTTAGTAGGCATTCTATTCTTTTTTGGCTTTTCCTCTAAACTTTTACTTGAGATAGAACTAGGCAAGCTACTATCTTTCATGATCCCCTTTCCTTTCTTGCTCTTTTTCATTGCACTTTTCTTCTTTTGTGGAGAAAATTCAGGTTTTTCCTTCTTACTGGTTGTCGAGTTCGAATCTAGATAGTACTTATTTTGATTTATTGGAAAATACTTGTTCTTCTTGTTTCTTTTCTACTTGGTAGGCTTTTTACTTGTCGGTTATGGAGTAACTATGAGAGCCTTCTGCGCTTCCTGTTCCCTCATGAATCGTTTCACAAATAATCGAAACATCGGATAACCGTTTAGTTCAATTGTTGGAAAGTCAAGTGTTTCTGACATAGGACTAAAAGATGATGCTTCATTCTGAGGAGCCTACTTAGCTTACGCTCTTTTTTCAACCCTCCTATTGGCTTCAAATATTCATCTTATGTCAAGTGTTTCTGACATAAGACTAGAAGATGATGCTTCATTTTGAGGGGCCTATTTAGCTTACACTCTTCTTTCTACCCTCCTATTGGCTTCAAATATTCATCTTATGAGATAGAAAAATGAAGAGCCATTAGAGGGAAATGATGACAAAATGAAGATTCGTATTGCATTGAGTTTAAAGATTATATCCAAAGAAAAACATTGACCAGTTAAAAACAATAATAGCTAAAGACACTAGAAAGGATGAGTATAGAGTTGACAACAAAGATTATCAAGGGATAAGGGATGGTGTAGGATATTTGTGTCTCTCACCACTCGGCATATTTCTTTTTTACTAATGGTCTTGTGAACTAAGTGTAGGATATTTGTATATCTCATTCTCGTTGAGCTACTGTGGACAATGCTGGCAATTGAGGAGAGCTAAAGTCAAATTATGGGGTAGCTCTGATTGGTGTATGCATAGAAACCATCTTTTGCCTTTGAGAGAATTGTCACATGCATCTATTAACACAATAGTAAGCAATGAAATAAGGCTCCAAGACTATGGTACGACCATTGTAGTGTGAGTACATATAGATAGATTCTGGCGACGATCATAATAATCCCAAATCTTTTCTTTATCTAGCTGCTTGATCAAATGGTGATATTGCTCCAAGACTGTTAATGTTCCATCTGTGTTTCTGAGTAAATTGGCTTGGATCCTGTGTGCTTGAGAAGCCATGATTGCAAGACATATGTGCATCATTCCACAAAGTCTATGTCTCCATTGGTGAAACAGGTGAGCCCATGGTAAAGGAAGGCAAGGCTGTCATTGCCACTGATAAGTGTCATGTCCCACTATGACCCATAATCCAAAAAAATTAGGTAGGTGAGCCCATGATAAAGGAAGGCAAGGCTGTCCTTGCCACTGACAAGTGTCATGTCCCACTATGCCCCATAATCCAAAAAAATTAGGTAGGTGAGCCCATGGTAAAGGAAGGCAAGACTGTCATTGCCACTGACAAGTGTCATGTCCCACTATGCCCCATAATAAAAAAAAATTAGGTAGGTGAGCCCATGGTAAAGGAAGGCAAGGCTGTCATTGCCACTGACAAGTGTCATGTCCCACTATGACCCATAATCCAAAAAAATTAGGTAGGTGAGCCCATGATAAAGGAAGGCAAGGCTGTCCTTGCCACTGACAAGTGTCATGTCCCACTATGCCCCATAATCCAAAAAAATTAGGTAGGTGAGCCCATGATAAAGGAAGGCAAGACTGTCATTGCCACTGACAAGTGTCATGTCCCACTATGCCCCATAATCCAAAAAAATTAGGTAGGTGAGCCCATGGTAAAGGAAGGCAAGACTGTCATTGCCACTGACAAGTGTCATGTCCCACTATGCCCCATAATCCCAAAAAATTAGGTAATACGAACAACTAAAAAGTTAGTCTCGTTGGTGAAGAGGGTCACCCCAACCGTACAAAGCATCATGTAATGTTTGATTCATCTTATTGCTTTTGAGATAAAGTAGAAGGTTCAACATATGCTCCAAATTCTTCATATAGACTCTTTAAGTTATTTTCATTGTCTTCTATTAAGGGTCAAGTCTTTTGTCCAGTAAAGTGAGCCAAATGGTCATTGGTTTCGAGAGCGGCTTCCGAGATCTATTTTCTTAATTCAGACTTGATTTCACTTGTTGCGCTCAACTAAGACTTTGGCTTCGTATTTCGAATCAAGGTATGAATTTTGTATCAAAGAAGTGGATTTGGATTCAAATCTGGATCTAAATTTGAATTTGCATTTACAACTTGCATTTGGATTCAGATATGGTTTAGAGGTCTTTTTTGGATCTAGGGTCAATATTTGAATTCGGAAAGGGATCTAAAGGTTGTTTTGGATCTAGGGTCTTGATTTCAATTTGGACATGGATCTAAAGGTTTGTTTTGGATATAGGGTTCAGAATTGAATTTGGATATGGACCCAGAATTTCGTTTTGAGGTGAGTTTGGGCCAAGGTCTGAAATTATATCCAAGTTGCTGTAAAAATGATTGAAATCTCTTGGAAAAAATTGGCGTGATAAGGTTTGTCATGGTGGATACCAAAATTGGTAAGTAAATATCTGATCCAAGTGAGTTCGCAGCATGCTACTGCCATAGATATGGATACGGTCATTAGCTTTGTTATTTTCCATGTAACAATACTATCCAATCATTACACAATAACATGTAGTTGATCTTCTGGTCATCATACATGCAGCCCAGTCTGAATGACAACACACTGTAACGTGAAGTTTGCTAGTTGCTTATAGTAGAACACCATATCCGATCTTCCCCGTTAGATATCTAACAAGTCGATGTGCAGCTTCAAGGTGATGGAATTTTTGGCTGAGGATGTGGACTGAGTGGAGAATATCAGGCCTTGTAATGGTGAGATAAACCATTTGCCCAATTCGGCACCGGTATTGTGTTGGATTTTGGTGCAATTTTCCTTTTTCTTTATCAAGTTTAGCTTAAGATGTTATCCCATTGGAAAATTCGATAGGCTTTGCTCCAGTGTAGCCAGTATCTTTCAATATATCCAACATATATTTCTTCTGTGAAATAAAAATACCTTTTTTGGATCTCGCGACTTCAACTCCAAGGAAATACTTGAGGTTTCCCAAGTTTGTTAGTTGGAATTGGTTGTGGATTGATTGTTTGAATATGTCCTTTTCTTTTTGAGTGTTGTTGCCGGTAATGATGATGTCACCTACATACAAAGATGCTCCTGCTTGGAGTAATTTTGGAGAAGAGAGAGTAGTCTGCCTCCAATTGTTTGAAGCCCAGCTGAATTAGACATTCTGTGAGTTTTGGGAACCAATTGCGCAGTGACTGTTTTAGAGAACCTTTTCAGCTGACATACAAGTCGCTCGCCCTATCGGGTGAACCCAGGTGGAAGGTGCATGTAAAGGTTGAAGGTCGCCGTGAAGAATTGCATTGCTGACGTCAACTTGGTAACAGTCCATCTTCGAATAGCTGCAAGAGCGGGAAGGCACCGTATAATGGATAGCTTAACGACGGGTGCAAAAGTCTCATAAAAATCAGCACCTTCTTCGGTTTGGGTGTAACCTTGTACTTTGTAGTGCTCGATGGTGCCATGAGAATTGTACTTAATTTTGTAAACCCCACTTACAACCCATGTGCATTTTTCAGATGGGAACGGCATGGGTGTCCAAGTTCCAGTTGACTCTAGTGCTCGAATCTCAGCAGTCATGGCGTCATGCCAATTAACACTTTAACATTGCCTCGATGAAAGTTTTAGGTTCATGGTGGGTGCAAACAGCTGCTGCAAGGCTTTATGGGAAGGAGAAAAATGGTCAAAGCACATACAAGCATTAAGAGGATAACGAGTTTACTAGGAATTTTCAAAACCAGCACCCAAATCATGAAGGGCTCGAATAGCAATGGTAATCTTGGAGATGGGAAGGCATGGTCCGCTGCCGAGTGGACCTCCGAACGATGACGGTGGGTGGTGAATGTAAGTCAATGGAGTTGGTATTGAATGGAAAGTCTTTGCGAGAGATGTCAGGTGGGGACGACACTATCATTTCTCTTTGCACATCCATATTTTGAAAAGGGAAGGTAAGTTCTTCAAAATTTGACATTTCGGGTATGAAACAAAGTATGGGTTTCTAAGCCATAAACTCTATAGGTAGATTGACCATACGGATACCAAGGAAAATGCGTTTATGGGCAAGAAAATCAAATTTATGAGTCTTGTGGATATTTAAAGCATTAAAGAGACAACCAAAGACACGCAAGTGCTCACATTTGGGATTCTATTGATGTAAGACTTCATATGAGGTCTTCTCAAATAACGGTTGAGTGGGAAGCCTAGTAGTAAGGTATGCAGCAGTTAAGATGGCTTCTCCCCAAAATTTTACAGGAAGGCTGGCTTGGAAAAGGAGTGCTTGGCAATGGTGAGTAGGTCTTTACGTTTGCACTCTACAACCCCATTTTGTTGTTGGGTGCTTACACACGAGTATTGTTGGCCAGTGCCCTTGGCATGGAGGAGTTCTAACATGTCATTGGAATAAAAAAACTCAGCCCCATTGTCACCATGGATCTTCTCAATGGTTGTCGAGAATTGGTTTTCAACTAAGGCCAAAAAATTTTTTTATGATAGTGAAAGTTTCAGATTTGTGCCACAAGGTAAACCCAAGTTGGCCTAGAAAAATCATCGACAAGCACGGGAAAGAGATGGTGTCTGGTATCCTCCCAAATCTCACAATGAACCAACTGAAAAATAGCAGTAGTAGATATGGTACTACTTGGAAAAGGTAATTTGTGTTGTTTAGCCAGAGTTCAATGCTCAACATACTTGCATATTCCAAGAGAATTTGAATCGAACAAACTAGCTAATCTAGAATAGGAAGAATATCCAGGGCAAAAATGCCAAAGTTTGGGTGGGTGAAGAGTGGTAGAGGCAGCAAGTGGTGGGTTGTTCTCTTCTCCAAGATGTATAATCCATTCGTATCTTACCCAGCCCAATCATCTTCATCAAGTATGGGTACTTAAAAAAAAACAAGAAACCTCTCATTAAACATAATGGTGCATTTAAGATCATGGGCAAGCTTGGGAATTGATATGAGGTTGAACGCAAATTCTGAGACACATAAAACATTGGAAAGTGTGAGGCTAGGATGAAGCACCACTTCACTCACGTTGAAATCCATTCCTGAGTTCAACTTTTTAAGATTACCTAGTTTGACTGAACTGTTATTTGTCAAATTGTAGTGAACCTGTCCAACTATATATGAAGAACAGTTCCTGGTTTATGTAATGTTTCTTAGGTTCTGAGCTAGATTTAGATGCATCTTGTCCTAGAATATGAGTTCCATGTAAAATCTAAATACTATGATAAAAAATGGAATGTTACTTTACTTTTCTCATATTGTGAAAAAGACCGAGTACATTTATTGACCAATTCTAACTTGGAACCAGATAAACATCTATATTTCTGTTAGAACTAACTAGCTAAAGGTTAGATACACCCAAAAATGGGATATGTGTTTGATGCTTACAATATGGACTTCAGTTTCTTTCTTGAAAAAGAGAATTTTCCATCTTGGTGCCTACATTTTGTCTGTAATTTTAAAGAGGAGATTGCTTTGTTGTGACTTTTCTAGTAAGGGGTGCACTTTTTTATGAAAACCATCAAATAAAGGCAGGAAATGAACTTTCGTACGTTACCTTGTGAAATAGAAAACTTTAGCTGCAATTTTCTGAAATTATTCAAAAAAATACAAAATTAGTCTTCACTTTTTTTATTATTGCAAAAAGGTATGACCTAAAAAGAGAAAATATCCCAAAATCAGTCACCTGAAGTAAATAATACTTATCAGATAAAAAATGCAGCTAGAGTGATATTAGAAACAAATCTAAACTTTACGTAGAAGCAAAGGTGTAATAACACATTTTTAGAAACAATGATAAGGAAGACCAGCAAAGTTGCTGCAATCTCTTTTCTAACTTCATTTTTCTCTTTTTCTCACAATCTATTTTCTAACTTCAATTTTCTCTTTTTGTCACATGTTAAAATGCCAACTTGCACTTGAATATTTTACATTTATTTGTTATCCGCATCTATGTCCTCAAATGCAATACAGCTAGCCCAATCTCATCACACTTGAATAACATCAGTGTGGATCATGGGATGAAAAGTTTGACAGAAACCTGAATCTTGATGCTTGAGTGCAGCAGGGAAGAAAGGAGATATCAATACATGAACAAAGAAGAAAATAGCAAGTGAGTGCTTCATCTCAACATTATAGCGACACACATTACCCTTTCTGTGTTTCATTAGTCTCGAGCAGTTTTGATGATATTTTCAGCAAAAAAATTCAATGAAGATCAATGTTGTCATTGGCGTATCGGTCAGGCTGATAGAGGGGCTTTGGGGTCCCTTTTCAAATTTTAACCTCGTATTGTAAGATACAGGGTGTATGGTGTCTATGGTACGATACACCACCTGTATTGTGTATTGAGCCCATGTCATCTAGGTTTTCTTCACCCAGACGAGTCATACTAACGAAGATATTAATCATACTATTAACCTGAGTACCTAAGTGCTTTTAAATTTCACCAACTTCAAAAGTATTGAGATCTATTTAGCATCATTATGTGTAAGAATCAGTTAAAATGCCAAATGCTCCGTTGGGTGAATGCTAATAAGGTGAACCCACATGGAGGAATAGGTTTTCAAGCAAAAGTTATTGGGCTTCTAAAACAATTCTATAATCAATATTTATTGGATATTAGGCTAAAATTATTTTGTCCTATATTATAATGATGATTAAAACCTTCTGATTATGAAGTGCTTTTCTTCTCAATGGCTTACACCACCTATATATATTATTTTTCTCTCATTGAACTTGAAGATCTTGCAAGGTATTTCATTGCCATGAAATTACTGTGAACAGTGTCCCGTAATTATGATCTTGGGGTATGCCTTGAGTTTTAAGTTTCTTGCATAAGATATATGTGGTAATTTGAGATGTTCATATCGGTGTTTAGTTGATGACAGTTCAACTAGTTCAAGGGGTGCACAGTTTTCACCTTAGCTTGGTTATGAAAAGGTTTTTGCTATAGGATGGTTTTGGGTCAGTTTGGTTATTGAATTGGTCAAATACTTATTGGTAGGCCATAAAATTAATCTGCCCAACTCTAATCAACCTTGATCCTGTAATATCCCGATTTTAGTGTAGGTCATTTGAATTTGCATTCGTGCAGATGGAACTGGACCTACTAATTTGCCACTTATGATCCGTTTTAACTTTTACAGTTGAGCCGCGGATCCTCTGGGGCTCCTCCTCGTCGACGGGCATCTTTTGTGCAAGTGGATTTCAATTTTCTTTCATTTGAACAAAACGGAAGCAGTGGACTATATATAGTCGATACTTACTCAAGTTTAGATACTTCATTGATGGCGGTTCGGCGGATGAATGGGCTGGTTCTAATCAATTATGAGTCCGCATACCCTAAAGCAACCTATTTTAAAGACAACGTATGAAAAAAAAAAATAATAATAATAAATTAAACTTACAAACTGATTTAATCTAAAATTGGAGTGGTAAAGGAAAGTAGACTAGTCCATATCTGAAACTCCGGTCGTTTAAAGGAAACTTGGCCAATCACACGAGTTGTCTGTGAATGCATGTCAAATTGCAGAAGAGTTTCAGATTAGAAAAAAAAAAAAAAAAAAAAAAAAAGCTGTCCTGTCCTGTCCTGTCCTTGAATCATGTCTCTGTTGGTCGCCCACTTAGACCGACTAACTGAGCAAACCGGGCTCACTCGCCGAGTTGGCCAATTAAGCCGAGTTCATTTCCCGTTTAGGTTACGAAGTCCACATAATAATCAGCTACTCCTGATGATCTTCATCCTTTTTATTTTGAATTTTTCAAAATCGACACATGTCTTTCCTTCCGTTTATGTAAAGAGGTGAGTATGGGCGCGTGTTGATGTTACAAAAGGATATTTCACCCTTCACTAATTCGTAGTATGCAAGATGATGATCTTTATTGGATTTTTTTTTTTCCGGAAAACGTAGCCATGTGATCATATGAATGCAATTTTCGTCTTCAAAACTTAGAGACTGACATAAAATTTATTGTTCATTTATAAGTAGAATTTTAGAAATTGGATTTTGATTATTTCAAATAGTTATAAAATCATATCCCTACAATGGAAAAAAGGTACCTTTTAAATTGTAACTTCGACGCAGAAATCAGTGGTATTCAATTTTATTAAAAGCGCTTGAGTGTATATATATATATATATATATATATATATATATATATATATATAGAGAGAGAGAGAGAGAGAGAGAGAGAGAGAGAGAGAGAGATATAATTGAGAATATATATATAGTTAATAAGATGAGAACGATTGTACAAGCATACTGGTCTCCATGCCGAAAAATATGCAGTTGGTAGAAGCGATTTGAACCCATTCGAGGCACTCCTCTCATTGGTGGTGCCTCTGTTCCTTGTTACACGCACAAACACGCAAGGGCTCGAGTATTTTGCGCCTGAAAACCCCATTGATTGTTTTTGTTTATATTAATTCCCACATCATTTTGGGTGTGCGACATGACCCACAAATGCAGCCTGCTGACGTAGGCACTGAACACGCACAACTCTTAATCTAATATTGCCCTGTGTTTTAATAATGACTTGTGAGCTCTCTCTCTCTCTCTCTCTCTCTCTCTCTCTCTCTCTATATATATATATATATATATATATATATGAACGCTACCTTATTTTTTCTGTTCTCTCTGTGGGTTTGCAGTGAAAAGGTCTGGTCGGAGAGGAGCTTTCTCAATATTGCAATTACTTGTGTTTTTCTCGATCAAATCTTCTTAATAGTTATGTCGAACGGGTATCCGGCCAAGTTCAAGGGCTCATTCTTACTTTACATATTCTTTCATTAATCAAGCAATTTTTCTTTTCGTTATGGTTCACTTCTTATGGGTGAAATGAACCTCTAATTCAAAAAGGTTTTGTCAACAGAAGTTTATGCCTTCTGTTTAAGACTGAAAAAATTACGGCCATCAATTTCTTAGATTCATTGGGGATTGTATATATGGATCCAATACGGTGATTTGCACGCCAATGTTCCTAACAAATGAAAAATAGATCCACGAGTTCTGCCTAATTCTTTAGAAATAATGCACAAGCGTGGATTTGTACAATATTCTCAGACGAGCATAAACGATAGTGTATGAGGAGATCTGGGCGCACACATATATGTATGGATTAAGTCTAATGCAGTCCCCAACAAATAAATGGCTTAAATTGCAAATATTATTACTACATAATTGATGTGGAACTAAATACGGCATGCGATTCGCTGATGTGGAGCAGGTAAAGAGTTGACCCAATGTGAGATGCCCAAGCAGAATTAGGTAGCCTGGCTCTCCTAATACACCAAATATTTGCAATAAGAAATTGGCATTGATCCCCAACAAGTCAATGGCCCCCATAATTTTTTAAAGTCCATTAACAGGCGGAGGAATTGAACGCAAATTTCTAGCTGAGCATGTCAGCCTTAACACTTCTTTTTTGATAATGTATTTGTTATTTCAAAGCGGGTAGCCAACATACTTGACGTCAAACTAAAATGATAAATAGAAGCATTATTGTGGCCACAATTATTTGAATCTAACTTTGCTTTATGTTATTCAACTAAGCATTATTGTTCCACCTTCTATTTAACAGTGAATTGGGCACTGGGGTTTATTCAAAATGCCATAACTCACAAGGATTCCGTTGCACCAACTTAATTATTCTTCCGATATTTTGTTTTCTGTTTCTTCTAATTTTATAATGTACTGATGCAAACAGTGGCTCGCTATTGAAGCATCGTCAATATATATATATATATATATATATATACATTTGGAGTGCATACTTTACTTTGTTTCACCGCTGGAGAAACCTAGTGTTATGGATCGTTGATATGGTTATATATATTACGTTGCTGAATCCTGAATGTAGGTCAACCACGAAAATTTGAGTATTCGGTTTAGGACGTTATAAATTGATCTGCATGTGTAAAACAGAGTAGCATTATGCAACAGAACTAATGTCTACACATATTATAAAGCGAGCGGTAGCTAATGTGGTTAAGTTTGGAAGCCAAATAAATTAAACTTAAGATAAATAATCACAGCTAATAGATGGTGCAGCCTAAGGTTTTTTAATGGCAGGGAAAAGAAAAAACAAGAGAAGAGTCCATTTGATATGTTTGGTGCCCTGACATCATAAATGTGGGGGTTTTATAACAATGGGCTCAAGAAGGTTATATTAAGTAGGCTTAGTTAAAATGGATCAAATGTGGTCCATGTTATATATAGCACCATAAAAAATGGGTAAGTTAAATGGCCCTTTAAAACTTTAAAAAACGCATTTTTTGAAAAAAAAAAAGTGTTTTTAATACGTTTTTTCACGTTTTTCACTTTTTTCAAAATTTTTAATGTCAAACAGTTGTTTTTCATTTTCTATTTTTTATTTGTTGCAAATCTACTTATCTCTTGTGTTATTAGTTTCTCACTTATTTTATTTTTCCTATATTTTTAGTTTTTTAAAATTTTTAAAAATTGACTGTATTTTTCTCGTTTTTTTCAAGTTCGCCGTATTATACTGGAGAAAACCTTACCATTTGAGAAGTTATTTATGTCTATGATGTAAACACATGACAATGAAAGATAATTAAATTGAAATCCAGCATGACTCGTAAATTATATTAAATGAAAGAAAAGATGCATTCTCCTAATTTATCTTAGTTTATGAAATACTTTTTCTGGAATGAGAATATTAGTTCGCTAGTTTTGACAAGAACTTTCATCCACTAGTCGATGTCTGCTTTTCTAGAATATTGAAACAGTTTCTGTCCTAAATCCAATTCGTATAATATGTAGTTGTGAGTTGTGATTACAATCATTTTATTGAGTTTCTATAGATATAATTACGAGTGAAAGTGATTGAATGAACTACAATTTTGTTGTAGATGAAGCATCTAAATCTCTATCAATGCATACTTGTGATTAGAATTATTTTAATAAATATCTATAGATGTAAACACAAGTTGACAAAAGTAACATATCTAACTGTAAAATGTAACGTACTTTGCAATATTCCGAGATCTCCTGAAATATTTTCAAGATAATTAGGTTATCAAAAAAGCATAGTTGGCAAACTCATGACTTAGACCTGGATCGGCTGATGACCGAGTCACGGAATTGACTCATCAAGTCGGTGAGTTGACTCGGTCGAGTTTTAAAATAACATGAATTGGGTGAGCCGGGCCGAATCAGGAATAGACCAGGCCAACCTTGACTTGTGGCCAGGTTTTCTAGGGATTGGAGTTATTCAGGGAGATTTCCAAGCCAACTCGGCGAGTTAGCCAACTATGCGAAAAAGAAAGAAAAAAAAAAAGGAAATGTTTCTTTCAAAACTTGGATGTCGATGCACTTGTGGGTGCCTCCAAGTTGGTAAAACCTTACAAGTTGGAAAGCAAGGGGCAGCGGCACCCATAGGCATGGCCAGAAGGAGAAGGTGGGCAAGGGTTTTACTAAGTACCATTAGGGGTGAACAACGAGCTCGAGCTCGACTCATTAAAGCTCGGCTCGTGAACGAGTTCGAGCTGAGTCATTTGCTTAATGAGTCGAGCTCGAGTTCATGAGTCGACTCGTTCAAATAATTGAGTTGAGTTCGAGCTCAAAACGTAATTGCTGAGTCAAGTTGGAGCCTTAATCAAGTCAATATATTCAAACGAGTTTATGAGTTTGTTGAGCCTTAATCGAGTCGAGCTCGAGCTCAACACGTAACGATGAATATCAATTCTATTCAAACGAGTTTGTCGAGCCTTAATCGAGTTGAGCTCGAGTTCAACACGTAACTGTCAAGTTGAGCTCGAGTTCAACACGTAACTGCCAAGTCGAGCTCGAGTTCAACACGTAACTGCCAAGTCGAGCTCAAGCTACTTCCGTCGAGCTATTCTCGAGCTGAATCGAGCTCAAGGTTTCATTAGTTGAGCCGAGCTCGAGCTGACTAAACTTAGGCTTGACTCGGCTCTTGTTCACTACTATTGATAGACCAGGCAAGCTGCTGATGAGAAACTAGCAGCAAGTCTGTCTTGCACTTTTTGTTTCTCATAACAATTCATTAAAATTTCTGTGGCACTACAAAAAAAGGCGCAATTGGATGGCTCCGTCTTCAGCCCGATGTTGCAAAGTTTCCAAGCCTGTGCCTTCCTCTCCTCCAAGTTTAAGCAGTTGCCCACATTAGTCCCACAAGATTTATTGATTTACATGTTAAAGATTTGCTCATTTGCATTTATTAGTGCCCTTCAGAATTTAACATTGTTTCAATTAGCGCCCCTCAACCCAGAATTTCTTGTTTTGCAACTTTTCCCATAGCTCTGGAACATACATATAAACTCCAAGGCTTTGGCTGAACAAGGCAACAACGGCTACCAAATTAAATGGCAGTTACGGTTCCATTTTCGAAGGCTGTTGTTCCTGTCACATTCCAAAAGATGTGTGTACTAGTTAGCATGGCGCCCTACGCTTTTCCCCTCAATAATTTGAAGAGATTGATGCCTGTTTCCACACAAATTGGCCAGGCAGAGATTGTCCCCAATATGTGTACTTATGAATTAAGACTGTGAGAGCAAATAATTTCTTTGTAGTTGGGAGGATATAGAGTCCAGCATATGCACTTGGGTTCCATTGCTCTCTATATATATATATGTGTGTGTGTGTGTGTGTGTGCGTTTTCATATTTCAGATCTTACCAAATATCATCTGAAAATATAGGATTCCCTTGTAATGAAGACCCTTTAACCTATGAAAAAGAAAAGAAAAAAAATGACTTCTGAAACTATCAATTCTTAAAGGCTCTGAACCCAAGCTTCACATCTTCCCTCGGAGAGAAAGGAACTTGATTTGCCAACAAAATTTAGGCTAAGACTACCTGAAATCTTTCTCTATCTTTAGATTCTGAACCTTAATTAAGTGCACTTTGAATAATAGAGACTGCTATAGGCATCTCTCTTACCCTGTGAATGCTTAGATATGGCCTTAGGATAATCACTGAGACAAAAAGGGTCAAGAACTCACACTAAAGAAATCATGTTGTTGTACTAATTTTATGGTCTTGGAAAGCTTTATTCCCTTCATATGAAAAGTAAGCTCCGGTCCCCATATATCGAAAGTCCTCTCGAGAGAGAGAGAGAGAGAGAGAGAGCCTTATCCCCATTGCCATGTCAAGTGTGGGGGGCAAGAGATGACGACAGGAATTATTGATGGTCTGTTTTTATAGGAAGGTTAGTTGTATGCATTTCATTGTCATTTGTTTTTATCTAAAATAAGACATCAGGCTTGTCGTCTAGCCACTATTCCTTAACCGATAGATATATTTATCAACGAAGAGTTCTACGCGCATAAAATTCTCCAATTTTCCATGAGATTCCACAATACCCAATTCTCATATATAAAGTAAGCCTAAATAATTCTTAGCACTAGGAAACAAAACCAGACGACTTGTGGCTTGACCCCCATTGGCTTGTAAAGAGTTATTTCCTATTAGTAAGAAAAATCTGAGAATGCCAAATCACAAAGTATTTCTAGGCCTGGAAGCCCGCGTGGCTCGCCAAATATGAACACGCAAACTCAAAACTCTCAACTTTCTAACTCATGTATTTTATCATACAGTCGGTATCCTGAAAGTGATTTCTTTTTTCCCACACGCATATGTTTTTGCATTTAGGAACCGTTTTAAAAGCCAAAGCATCATATTAGCTTGGTCTTAAAATCATAAAAAGGTTTGATCAGATATTCTAAGAACTATGTCAGAAAGTTTTAATTCCTTAATTAAGGAGCACTATGTCAGAAATTTTCATTTCTTGAGGAGTCGTTTGTTAGCAAAGACATTTTGTGTGTGTCCCATGAATCCACCCTAAAGATTGGTCTACTTTCATGGAACATTAATTTTTGGTGTTTTATGTATCCGTCTCCATTTTTGTGTCATTGCTTCCAAAACAATCCCCTAGTATATATAATAAACAAATAGTTGAATGCACCCACATGAAAATAAAGAAAAATTATAGGGTTGATGTAGGCAACTGCCTATATCTGCCCATATGTGGATCTGCTACTGTAGTACTTTTGGTCTTAAAATCATAAAATTTTTTGAGCACATATTTAAATAGCATCATCATTTAACAATTTCATAAGTTTTTAAATGCAGAGATCATATTCAAAATGTCGATTGAATGAAAAGTTAGAAATTAAGCGCACCCACACACACACACACGCACGTACACATATTACTAGTTTTAATCTTGAAAAGGGGTCATTTGATAAGGAACGGTTCAAGTTTTTTTAGGTACAGGTCAGCTCAAGTTCAGACCCTATGTAGCTCAATTTCTATATGAGCTCTGTGTGTGTACCTGATAAACAAAAACTACTAAGGCTGGTTAAAACACAAATAAATTAAGCTTGACATATTCAAAATTTCGACAACAAATTGAGCATAATTAATGCCTTGTAATTCCTTGAAATATCTTTTTAAAATTCTTTTCTAGATGCATTTAATTCCATGGCGTACGTCGGGCATAAATATATTAGGTTGTGTAGATTGATATTTGAATTGCTCGTGTAATGTTGCTGTTCCTTTATCATCACATTCAATCAATTATGTATCATTTGCCAGTTCATAAGAGCCGGGAGAGAAAGAAAACTAGACAACTTTTCCCTTGGCATAAACTAACCAACATAAATAAACCTAATTGGATACGCGTGGTGAGAATCTCGAAATTAGCCACATGAGAGAGGGTTGTGGGCCCATATTAATGCGCCACTTACCCTATCCATATTATGTGACACCACATTCAAGATGAATAGATAAGCTTGCGATTATTGTGAGTAAGCATTTTACTACCTTTTGGGTGAGCAAGGGGTATTAATTCCACCGTCCGAAAAAGGCCCGAAGGCCCCCCCATTCCCTCTGCTTCTGGGGTCCTGAGCTGCGTCGGTGTCAGCGATAGCAACGGTGCACCCTTCAGCTTAGATGTCGCGCCCTACCGCCTTAAGACACAGGAACATAACGCCCACGGAAATCAAACTAGAGACCTGCCTTAGTACAAGCCCTTAGTTCAACCAGCTACGCTATGCCCCTTGAAGCAAGCATTTTACTACCTTCGTAATGGTTGCTTGACAGGGGAATTTGAGCTATCACTACCAAAAAAAAAAAAAAAAAACTGATGCATTACCGATGTTTGCCGCTGAATGTTGGTAAAATTTTCTTTTTTAACGACCTGTGCAATCTGGACTTCAGTAAAAGTCCAACTTTGACGACAGAATAAAGACTATTTTTCATCGCCATCTTGTTTCGACGTCCGTAAAAATAATCTTCACCACACTTGAGTTTTTCGTCCGTTTATTTATATATATATATACCATAATCTGGCAAAGGGGGCTGCGCTGACGACGGTGGTGTGCAGTAGTAGTAAATCATAAGAAACTTTTTTTCCTTTTTCCGAAACCGAAGCTGAGAATTGGTGCCATTACAATTTACAGGACGACGTTCTTTCTCAGTCAAGTGTTTTGTCACTTTAAAACGAAGTGAATGGATGTCATCATTGACAAATATTGCCATGGCGGCCACAGATCTTTGTTCATTAGAAGATGCAATTTTCCAGCCGTGGTTTGGCAGAAGTTTACGTCTCATGATCGATTGCATGGACCTGTGGGACGTTCTAGCTAGGCCCATACTTGATTTTACAATAGAGCAGGTATATATCTTTCGCCTTTCAAAAGTTTGTGTTTTTTTCCTCCAGCTATCAAGGAAGAAGGTTTCTCAACATTGATACTCCAGTCAACCTAACACCGACAATTTTACTACTAGTGAAATCATACAAGATGATGAAATTGGCTGCTCGGTGATCATAGGCAGGCGATTTTCATCGTCCTAATTTAATCGGCATAGGTATCTGCAGCCTCTCTCTCCGTCTCTCTAGCGTTTGAACATATTTGCAGACCGTTATTTGACAAATTAAATGAATAGGTCTGTACTGTACTGGCGGAGCTAGTTTGGTCCATGTTTTAGATATGATTGGAAGGGCAAGGTTTGTCCGCCAACGCCTTTCAATTTTCACAAGACTGATTGCTTTAATTTCTACAACTATCAATGAAAAAAAAAATTATCTTTAATATTATTACTCTACAGTCACCGTGACCGAACATTTTTTTACTATTTAATCACAAGTCATTGTCATCATCTTTTTTCTATAGCTTTAGGTATATACCCTATCTTCTCTTTCTTGCACACGCACAGGCACACACACTTGAAAAGGTTAGGCAGCTAGTTGCTTTCACTAATTCCATGATTCATTTAAGTGTACGATTCGTGTGATGTAATGCAATCAATTATTGGATCAGTAAACAAAACAAATTGAAAATGACTCAACAAAAGCTATTGATAATTTTATATTGGCTTGGTTGCGTCTTTTCCTTTTCAAATCCTGCATGACCTCACTAATGACCTTACATGGGGACCTCCAAACTTATTAAGAGACGACTAATTGTGCCATCAACTTCTTTTCTTCTTTATTTCATATGGATTAAATCTCCATGTGATGTGCTTTTACACCAGAAACGCTCTTCCAGATTATCAACTGGTAACAAAAAATTAATGGTGCTGCAGTAAAAAGCCCTTTAAATTTATAGCATGTCCTTGTTCGCTTGGAATATGACACACACACATATTGTCCTTATGACCTGTTCTTCATTGCTGTCACTTGATATTATATAATTGTAGTTGAACTTTATCAGAAACGTTTATGTACAACTTTAATGCTAAGGATATGATTTCTCATTTTTAATTTCGGTGTCAACTGTTAGAATTAGTGACGGTGCTGTATAATACCTTTTCTATTTTTTTTTTCCAGAATTGAAAAGTAGGTTGTTGTTGTTGTTATTATTTAATTTCAGTAATAAATGAAACAACCCTTGCTGATCGTGAGCCACGAAAGATGGATTCTTGGCCTCCACAAGCCACTCCTCGGATCGGGTCTACATTGTTATGTCCGCATAATGAAGGAAACAACCTGCACATAAAGAATGGGAGATGGATACCTGATCTCAATGGAAAGCATCTAACATGACTAGAACTGTGAACTTAGGACGAAACTTAATATTGATATTCTTTCGCTTGTTTAACCTGTTATGCAGGAACAGACAATCAAATGATCTCTTAGGTGTCCTTTGCCAAATGGAACACTTTGCCAAATGGAACACTCTCACTAAGTGATTCTCACTAAGTATTCCATAATTTGCCTTAAAGATTGAGACAAAATTCATGTACACTTAAATCAAGTGTTCCATGAATCTACTGCAATTTTTGAAATACATTCAGAGAACAATCACAAAGTGTTCCAACTACTAAATGACCCTTTATAGACGAGGCCTCGCAAAGCTCGAGATGTCTCTCCAGATCAAGATAGACAAGAAAAATCAGCTGGACCAAGCCATTGCTCTTGTAGCCATGTCGAACCCAGATGCGCAGAAAGACCACATCCACATTATGCCAAAAAAGCGGGAAAGTACTACTGCACGTCTAGTTAGTTATCAACCCACAAATTTGGCTACGCCAGTGGGGGCATGGAGCTTCTGAGATAAGTCATAAGACAAATAAGGTAGCTTCTTGAACATCTAAATGTTGTGCCCTTGGCTAGCTGATTATCCCCGCAATAAGCATCAACTATAATCACGACGTATGACTGTACAACTCACAAAAAGACCATGAACGCCTCGATGGAAAAACAGGGGAAATCCCAGGGCTTTATATGACTGTGATGATCAGAACGGAGCACGATAAAAGATGTACACTCTTTGGTCGAAAAAAGTTCATGCATCTTAAAAAGTAACTTTTGGGTTTTCTATCATCATCCAAGAAAGGACATAGGGCGCAAAAGGGATATCAATACTGAACGTACTTCAGTTACGTTCACACTGTATATAGTATATGATTCCTGAAGGGTTTTTACACGAGTAAAGAATTTGTACAGAACCGAAACAGAGGACTACAAAATTAAAGACAAAGTTATACACAAGTCCAAATAATTAATGGCCATCATAGTTGTTCCACATGTCCTGCAAACCAATTTCTGATAGATAATTGTCATGGTTGAATAATTGCTGAGTGGACCTGCTGAAGCTCCCTTCCCCTGTAACTGGAGGCGCCTCTAACTTCACACCGCCATCAGTTTTGGTTAGCTGATCTAAAACAGCCTTTAGGACACTACTGTCACCAGCAAAGCTGTCCTCAAAACTAGGCATGGGATTCAAGGAGGAACCGACATCACCCATAATTCCAAAATGGGATGTTTGAGGTTGGAGGAGGTTGGAGAAGCAGGGTCCATGCTCACAATCCCCTGATTGCGGGTTGACATTGAAGGGGTGATCTATCAGTGCCGGGAGGGAGCATGAGCTTGTCTCTTCATAGCTATTGCTCTCTGCGTTGGATCTTGTTGCAGACCCTCTGTTCTTGTGGAAAACTCTACATAAAACCCAATCTTCCTGTGCAATGGAAACCAAGATGATTAGACCTGAGGTTTCACAGACGAAAAACTGGCTCAGTTCTATTTAGGGCCAAAAAAAGAAAAAGGAAAAGGAAAAAAAAAAAAGGAAAGATGCAGAAAATCAAGTTTTCCAATTGCTGGAAAGAACTAGAGTTTGTTCCCCTCTTCTGGGGGATCCTTACTGTAGGACCCCAAGGAATGACCCCTTCCTGGTTCTTCTCTATGTTTGCAAATAATAGCAGTAAGGCTACAAATAAGAGCACCCACCACAGGGTTGAACATGGGATGCTTTAAGGATGGAGCCTGTTTGCTCTCTGCCTCTAAGAGAGAGAAAGAAAAAGAAAACCGTTTGATTGATCTGAAAGGATTTGAAATTTTGTGAGCACCTTGAAGGGTGCAGCTGTAGGCGACGGCGAGGAGCCTTCCATTCTGAATTCGTGCATCACCCAGTCTGTCTTCTTCCCTTTAGGTGCTCTTCCCTCGTAGAAAACCAGCGTTTTCCTCATCCCCACCAAGTGCCCTGTTCTTACATCGTGCACCTGCCTGTCCTTCCCCGTCGCCTTCCAGTAGCCTGATATGGTCGCCCGGTTCGTCCGCAACCCCGTCGCATACTTTCGATCCCTCTGGCTGAAAAAGTACCACTCTCTGCCTCCCACCCTCGCCGATGCTAAACCAAATACGATCGATCACATCAGTACTCACCAATTAGAAAAGTAATCAAAATCTAGAAACAAACGTTGCTCCTCTGCATATGCAAAAAAAAAAAATTAGTCGAGCCGGAAAGTTCCTCCAATTTCCAAGTTAAACGCACTTGGATAAAAAATAATACAAGTTTCATGGCGGGATGCAGCTATCGGTGCACCTTCGTGGGAGGTGCGAGCACCGATGCACCTGCAACATGCCAATTCGGGTCCCCCTAAGTGGGTTTGTGCGGGCAGCCCACAGTTTTAGTCCTGCCCATATACCTGCAGGAAGCCGGAAGGGGGCAGGAGCGATCGAGCTTTTCTTAATTGGGGACGCCTGAAGTGGTTTTAGGCCAAACAAAGCAAGTCTGGGAAAGGGGAAAACAGCAGAGGCTTGGCAAAAGGAAGGACCAACCCCCAAAATAGAAAGACCAAGAGGAGATATGTGAGATTTTGGGAACAAGATCTGGCAGCCCAACTTTAAAGCAGATAAACAGAAAAAGTCGGAAAAAAAAAAGCCCGATCGGACATGGCTGAAAATAAGAGAGGGGGAGAGAGAAGCTTACAGGGGAGGTCCCAAGGTTCACACCTGTTGAGGTCGACCTCAACCATGGTGGGAACATCGTCGGACTCGTGCTTGGCGATCTTCCTGGCGAGGTAGTCGCAGACGAGCTCGTCGTCTCGAGGGTGGAACCTGAAGCCAGGAGGAAGCTTCGACTCTGTGAGGGTCAAGAAATTCATCTCCCTCTGCAGCTACACAGAGAGAGATCTCTTGAATTTCAATTGGATGCCTGCAGGCCTTCGGGTTCGATGCAGGGACTGAAGTGGGCGCTCAGAAATTCCTGTTCGCTCAGAAATTCACGAAGGAGAGAGAGAGAGAGAGAGGAAATTCAACGGCGACAATGGAACGGGTGGGGGGAGGAGAGGAGGAGGAGGGCCTATTAATAGAAGAATGGACGTGTCTACACGGGATCATTTTGGGGGATGATGATGGAATATCGGACGTCCGTTACTCTATAGACAGAGGGAGAGAGAGAGAGAGAGAGAAATTGCTTCAAATGGCTCCGGGTTTTCAAGTTTTATATCTTCCGGCGTTAATTATCTTACAACTTAGTTTAAAATATTAGTTAACCGAAATAATTTGACAATTGTAATCTATAAAGTTCGTATCACGTCATTTCAAATTGTAAAAAAGAGAAATAAAGGTAACAAAAAAACGCGAGCTCAGAATGCATCAAAATATAAAAGGTTAGAATGGTTTGTTATTATTTCTTAAATTACAATGAAGTATGATCAAAGCTCGACTCCCTCTGTCTCTCTATGTGTGTGTATATATATAGTTTCTGGATATCCATAAAACATTTTACGTTATGATTCTTGTGGGGTTGAGGAACATGGGAAGATGAAAACTCGTGAGATTTAAACTCATATTGCCAAAGTTTTGACATTTTTGCTTGGCGATCTTCCAGGCCGTGCGGTATGTTTCCTTAAAAGGAATGTATAAACGTACCTAAACTAATATATGTTCTCTATCAGGTGATCGGTGACAAAAACTCTGGACAAATCAATTAACCAGAAATTTTACTAACTGCAGTTGCCCGACCGTCAAAAGACATATTTAACTTTCGAACACATCGTTACCCCTGCATTTTTGCCTTTTCAAGCCCAGAATGTTGAATGGCTTTATTAATAGTTACTACAGTAACCTTATCCAAACTCCAAAGTTAGCCAATGCATTCAACTTATTGAATCTTAATTCGTCTAGTAATTATTAGCTTCAATTCATCATTCAAACGGTGACTAACCACAACTAGTTTGATAAGCAGAGACTGTGTGGGTTCGTCCTGTTTTCTCATCTCATACTTCCTCTGTTTGAAACCCTCGAATATTTATATAATTTTTTATCGATGTCCTTTACTCTCTATGAACTTTCTCAATCCATGAACATCGATGATTGAAGACTGTGTCCTCCTAATAAAGTCAATCATCTTATCGACTCAACGCAGATGAGGTGCTAATTCCTAAACATCTATCTAATTCCAAATCAGTGACTTTATAAGTGGTTGAGCTAGTATACTTGCTGCTGATAATTAGATCATCACTTTTCTTTCTTCTGTGATGTATTATTATCTATGAATAATTTGATCAACTTGTTTGAAATATAGCTCACAAGATTATTACTTCTAATGTTATTTTTCTTCACAAAGAAAGACAAAAAAAATAGTACTATGACTACACTTCAGAGAGATTGTTTTACATGTGATATTTTATGAACCATCCATCAATCAACTTAATCGAACAACTCATAGAAAATAAGGGCCTCTCCTTCTTCTTCACAGTGAGAGCATGTAGTTAATTTTTATATATGTTTATGTAAATGTATAGGATTCTGAAGACTATATATATATATATATATATATATATATTTGCAGAGCTTCTGTGAAGTGCAACTCATAAAACGTAAGAAAATTTGAAGACCAATAAAAGCATTCTCGACAATTTGATTTGACCAAATTGGTTTGATTTGATCAAATGAAATAAAATAAGAAGTTGTTTTTGGTTGTCTAATTAATTGGCATACTACACTTTTTCTTCCGATGTGATGGCATATCTTCCGTTTGATTGGACGAGGATGAGCCCAAATGACATGCCTACGAGGGCAACACCGTGAAAAAATAATTAGTCAATTACTAAGTGATAAGGGTAATGCCGTTCATATTTGATGAGCTTTTTTTTTTTTTTTTTAATCTTCTGTAAGTACACTACACATGCGTGATTTTATTGGTCTATTTGTTTACATTTATATGTAAATTTCTTTGGGTATTGCTGATTCGTTAAAGTTGGCGATGCTGAGGTTGAAGTAGAACAATGGATCAAAGCTAATAAATGAAAAGTTTATTCGAGCTGTGATCAACTTTGATGCATTATTGGCAATCAATAGTTAAAGAACTTGAACCATTGAAAATTTTGAATTATTTTATTCGCAACTCACTTTTATTAAAAACGTTTAGATATCCATATAAGTTTCAGTTCACAAAAAGTAAAAACTATGGTTAATTAGTCATTTCTAGTAAATATTTTTTTCATTCCAAACTATGGCGCTATACGATTGTTCTTTTTCTTTTTTTCCAATGTATGCATGGATTAAATTTTATAAACCTTTGGTAATAATGATAATATTGCTCCTAATGTTCTGATATTCTTTCATATGATAATGTTCTAACTACCAGATATAAGTAATTGGTTCAAGCCTCTTCCTATTCATTGAGCATAAAAGAGTACAGCGAGTCCTGAGTCTAAACTGTCTTTATATATGGACCTAACTATTGTTTTTTAAGACGGCGTGGTCACCAAAGATCTGGAGTAAGGATCATTCCGTTATATCTATTTCACTTGTGTATACAGGAAAAATATTCTAAGAAAAGCATCAAAGAAAAGTTCCATTAATACAAATAAGAACTTTTTGAGGAAGGTTAAGAGTTCAATATCCAATAAAATCAGGCACCATTGACGTATACCGGCCGTTTGCCTCTCCACACACACGAACGTTTAATATTTATAGCTGAAGAGGGCACCAATGGGATGGACTAAACTTTCGCCGACCAACCTTCCTGGCGGCCCCTACAACAGCCCCAATTATAGTAGCAAGCAAAGGGGTTACGTGTCAATGACCTACCATCCCTACCAACCTTTTTATTTTTCATTTTTAATTGAAAGTGCAGAAAAATGCAAATATGGAATTATATCCAGCGGTAAAATGAAATTCGCTACAAATTCATGTGCTTTTTCAAGAGAAACTGCACCACCTCAAGACTTTCAGGCATACACCCGCGCACAAATAAGTGAATTCTTCTGGCGACTAAATATTACGAAGTTATAAACCGGATGTGGACAACTAATATTTGGCTAGAACAAGTTTGGAAGTTGGTATCAAGGGATCCACTTTGAGCTACGCCTCGGCCAAAGGCATTATCCGTTGTTGTTGAGCTGAACTATATCGAATAGGCAAGAAAGTAATTGAAGTACTTTGGCGAAGCTGGTTATGCGTGTCGTTCTCGTATATGAAATTTCATACATTATTTTAATAATGACAAAAAATGGTCATTATTGATACAAAAAAAAAAAAACTTTTTGCAGTGACGGAAAAAAAACCGATAAACGTACCATATATGCATATCATTATGACCAATATGCATTTAAGTAAAAAAAACATTGTCGTTTTTTTTGTCTCGATAACAGCGTTATCTCATTATCTCATACTTATGTTTAGTGTTATCTCATACATTCATCCATTATCTTATTATCTCAAAAATATTTTATTATCTCGTAATCATTATCTCATACTTATGTTTACGTAAACATTTTATTAACTCATACTTATGTTTATCTTTCTTTTATACATCCACACGTTATCTCCTTATCTCATAAATTTTTTGTTATCTAATAAACATTATCTCATACTTATGTTTAGGATTATCTCATTATCTCATAAATCCTTTTTATCTTAAGCACATTATTTCATACTTATTTGTTATTTTATATTTATTTATTATCTCCTGCACATGCATATGTAATGTTTGGGTATGAAAATAAATATGCATATTGATAGCAGGATCCACGTCCAGTGTATGCTTGATATATACATGAAGTGATGTACCAAACTTGCTCTCGTATTTTGGGTCCATCGGTTAAGTGTGTCATGAGTGCAATATTAACATCTTGTAATTACTTGTGACGTTGGATTACTCCAAATTAAAATAGTAAAAATATTATCAACACCAACTTTTTCTATAGCTAATCTAGTAATTAATAGCTACTTTTGTCTTAGTTGTTTCAACCTGAGGTTGATACTTAACTTTTTAGCAACATTACAAGGCAGGAAAGAGAACATGAATTAACACAATTTCTACTGTGTATAACGTGGGAATGGGGAGGTACAAGCTAAGCTAGGAGTGGAGTTTTAACACTGTTGCCAAGAGGTTTTGGGTCAACCTTCGCCCTGTCTACAAATTTCTGCACACACACATTCCCCACTAATGTGCTTGCCATAAAGTTCAAAGAGAAACTAAACTCAAAATTTTTCCACTAAACGGTTTGATGTGAAATAAGTCTCTATGGAAAGAAGCATTGGCAAGCAAAGCTGGCTACAGGTAGAGATGTCAATATATCTTATTTGAATCAGATATCCAACTGAACTGATCCGAAAAAATCAAATTATGAAAAAAAATTAGTATCTGATTAAGAAATCGGATCATATTCAGATTTAATAAATGGCGTCTGATCAGATTCGGATTCGGATCAGATTCATTTTCAGACCAATATCCTATATCTAATGATATTACAATTTAAAAATTAGAAAAATCCAGTATAAAATTCAGATTCAGATATAAATATAAAAATCAGTTTCGGATCAGATTTGGACTGTAAAATCAGATTTTGGATTCGGATTCGGATAGAACATTTTTTTGTTTGAATTCGAATTGGAATATGTGATTATATGAAAAAGTGGACATGATTATTGGCATCCCTAGCTACATGCTCAAGTTGAAAGGACAGGCAGCGATGGATTTGGGTCAAGACTGAGCTGGTGATAAGCACCAACAAAGTGTTACCGCTAAGGAAGATAAGTGGCAGTAATAAAGGAGCCAAGGGAAATGAGAATGGCAAGGCCAAGAAAATGGATCTCGACCAGCACCACAGGAACACTACCTACATGAGAACCGCACTACATATGAAAAGAAATATCAAGGAACGAACTGTCGGGAAAAAAGTGAGCCTCTTTTAGCAGAAATGTTCATTATGATCAATGTAGAGATAGTCTAAAATCAATGAGATGATCCTGTCTCCCCTCAAAGTGTAATCCTCTATTTTGTACTAGTGAAAAAAACCTCCTCTTAAAAAGATGCATGCGCGTTGAGTGAGGTGGCATTGTGGACATAGGAGCCTTTACTCCGAAGCTACGTTAAATTTGTTTTCTTCTTTTTCAGATTTTCAGCATGATCTAAGAGCATTAGGAGGGGGAATCCAGAAATCATTTGTGAATATCTGCTCGTAGCTAGCTTCTATTTGTTGAAGCATTTTTGTTTTGCTTTTCAATATTTTTTCTGGCTTTTTAGATTCATCTTCCCAGCCAAGTATAGAGCCAACTCTTTAGGCTTCTTTCAGGATTAGTGTTTTAAGTACCCAAGTAATGATTGTCGTCCTAATCTTAAGTATAAAACTCAAACGTGCCCTAGTTTTTAAAAAGAGATGCATGCTTGAAATCTAGGTGAACCATCTGATATCAGGATTCATGAACTTGTAATGTTGGTTTGAAATGGCTTAGTTAATTATCCTTGACTCATTATTTACTAATTCATGCAAACTGACCTAGGTCTAACATTGTACACATGCAACTAGAGTATGCATGGTCAAGGTCCAGTCCCTAAGGTTTATAGGACATGGGACATGATTCTAAAGAATCTAAGATCTAATCAAAATTTCAAGATCTATGATCCAAATTCATGACCTGAGTTCCATTGCATTGATTCATGATTTAAAGTCCAAAGTACTTGTTCTAAAATCTAGACTTGCAATAGGAGTTTAGCCTCTAAAGTTTATCTGAGGGCCAACTTGGTTTTAAATTCAGATTTATAGTTCAGACTCACAATGTGATAAATAAGATCCATATTTTAGATTGCAAGGTCCCTTGAAGTTTTATTCAAATAATCTAAATAGAGATTGAAAATTGAATTTGAAATTTAATGCTTGTAACCTATTATCCATATCCAATTTTGATATTGCCATGAAGTCTGAATCTAAATCTGAGGTCCGATATCATCTTATTCAGATCTTGGATCTGATTCACCATAAGATCCAATAATGCTTATTTGAGGTTCAATTGATATGGATATGGGTTTAGTTAAGCTTGACATAATGAGAGTTCCATAGTAAGGATTGACTTGACTAAGGACCTGGGATTGGATTAGAGTTCAGGCAACCTATTTAGTGCTTGATCAAATCATGGTTCCTTGTAGTGGGCTCAATGCTTGGTCATAATTAAGCGGAGATTTTTAGAGGGGCCAACCAAGGAGAGCTAGACCTAGAGTTTAGGACTTACTTGTAATGTGCTTTATATCTTGATCATGCATAAACCTAGGGTTTTAGAAATCATATTTTTAAAGAAGTTTGGTTTTCAAAACATGCATTTGAAAACATATATTTTTAAAAATTAGTTCATGTTAAGAGTAGACTGAGCTGGATGTTCGTGTACTAGAACTACTGTTTTATGACATGTTACCAGCCAGTCAAACTTAATTTCTTCATGATTCCTATATATGTTGAGGTGCATACGTGAAATCAATATTAGATGCATGATTCTAGATATGTAGGCAGTAAACAAAAAGGGGAACTATATATTCGAACGTGCATTAATGCAGTAAGATAAACCACAATTTAAATACTAAAATGTGTGTGTGTGTGTGTGAGAGAGAGAGAGAGAGAGAGAGAGAGAGAGAGAGAGAGAGGAGGGCATACCGCCCCCTCGACCCAAGCCTGTAGACAAAAAAATTAAAATTATAATTCTAGGAAAGCTGGAAATTCTAAAACCTAAACATATATAAAACAATTAAACTAAACTTAAAACATACAAAAGCAAATAAAAGAAACCTAAAAGCTAAAGCAGAAAATAAATTAACCAAAGCAAGCGGAAAACAAAAGAAAAAGAACTAAACATGTTCCTAAAAAGAAAAGAAAAAAAATTAGAAATAAGAAAAGAAAAGAGGAGGAAAAAGAAATTTACCGAAACCGCTAAAGACCTGACGAAGCCTGCACTCCCACTATCTCAGTTGAGTCAATTGAGCCTCATTTGGTTTCTTGGTTGAGTGTTAATGCAGCTCGAAGTCAAGACCTTACGCAAGCTTTAAGAGTCCTTGCTTAAACTTTAGCTTGGACACTCCTTTGGGTTTTCCCCAAATGTACTGTACTCAACAAGCCATTTTTTGATAAATTGTGTCCTGACAGGGGGTCGCCCATTATTATAGCTTTTGGAGAGAGAAGAATTTTCTAAAACTGTCAACATGGGAATAAACTTTTGTCATTGAAATTTATGACTGCCTTCATATGGCATGAAACCTTACGCTGAAACTTGTATCTTTACAATATTTTGCTCGTTCTAGAGCCAAATTTTCATGAAAAATCGTTTTTTTTTTTTTAAACATACTGCTCTTTGCAAAGTTTTGAAGGATTTATGAGCAATTGTTTATGCTAACATGTTGCATGGAGAGTGAGAATTTGATACAGACATAATAAAGAGAAAGAACACATCAAACCCTATATTATATCAAATGTCAAACAGGAAAATATTCGTTCTTGAGCCATATGACAAAGGAGAATAAGACTCATATTTTCTTACCACCATTTCTTTTAATTCCAAATTTCGACTTGCATCAAGGTCCCCAATTTGTCACGGGTTCTCCTTCATGTATTGAACCTGCTTCCAAACTCACATGTTTTCATTATCTTGGGAGAACACCAAGATAGGAGTACAATACCTATGCGAAGATAGGAGTAGGACCCATATTCTACAACTTTTCTAATCTAACGTATGTGCAAACCCACCCTCATCTTGAGCCAAAAAAAACGTATATCCAAGCTGCCTACAACTTACATTGGAAGCATGCTAGGACAAAAAAGAAAAATAGAGGTACTTTAGAATAATAACGCCTAGGCACTCGTTTCACCACCACCAAGCTGCCATGCAATTATTGGTTGTAAATGAGTATGTTAAAGGAAAGCACACTGGTCTCTCGATGCCATAAAGCACACCTACTCCTCAAGGAATATCAAGTAGAATGATTCACTATTTTGATACTTTTAGTCCGCCATCAGAACTGCTACTCTTCGAACTATGCTGTCAATTGTTCCTTTTTCTCGATGGTCCATTTATCAATTAAATATAATTAATGCCTTTATAGCCATCTAATAAAGAAGGAAGGTTTACATGGTTTAGCCACAAGGATATGATGATCGTTCGTCTTCTACCATAACATGTTCGTCAACGTAACAAAGCATTGTGGTTTAAAACAAGATCTACTAGTCTTGGTATCAGAGTTCTGAAATAATTAATCTACCAAGTTTTCACGTGGCATCTTCTGGCGTCAAGGATTGCTCAAAGTTTATATACTGATGCCCCTCTAATATGAAGTTTGGTATATAAGGATTTAGTACTACTTATAATTTATATATTGATGACATATTGATTATGGGGAGCATCACCTTTTAATATAAATTAATATAAAGTTCAGGATATTAGAATTTAGTATATATATATATATATATATATATATATATATATATATATATAATATAAGGATTTAGTACTACTTATAATTTATATATTGATGACATATTGATTATGGGGACCATCACCTTCTAATATAAATTAATATAAAGTTCGGGATATTAGAATTTTATATATATATATATATATATATATATATATATATATATATATATATATATATAGAGAGAGAGAGAGAGAGAGAGAGAGAGAGAGAGAGAGAGAGAGAGAGATTGATGTCAGATATGAGAGGGAGGAAGGGGTGCATAAAAGGCGTGGGAGTTTTGGCGGCTCCTTTATGCAAAGTTAGGGGGCTGCACTTCGAGAAAGAAAAGGAGATGGCAGTTCATGAGAAAGTCATGCCCCCTCCGCCCCTCCCCCCTCGTTCGTTCAAAAGATCTTATCTGAAGTCAGCAGCCATAAGGAAATGAATAAAGAAAAGAAACAACTGGATGAGAATGATGCATCACAAAATGGACAAACAAAGAGGGAGTGGTGGACATACCACTTGGCCACACTTAGGTTGTGGCAATAATGGATGGGCCTTCCACCACGTGGCACACCACCGCCCCTTCACAGGTGGCATTTTCCCTTCCTAAGACGACATTTTCAGTCCCACGAGGGAGAGTCACCTCCTCCACCGTAACCGTTATCTTTTTTATCCTCCCCTATAATTTTGCGCGCTTACTCTCTCTCCCTGTCTCTTTCTCTAAGAGGTGATGTGTACATGCGAAGTCATTCAGGCATTCCTTCCTTCTCAACTTGGCGAAAAAGCATCTTTACCTTCCTTGTGAATACAAGTACATTATTGACACATTCTTTAATTAACAATATATAGAAAGAGGAGAAGCTGGGAGCCTAACAAGGACTTCCTTCACATATTATGACCTCTAATTAGGTTAAAAAGGTGAACAGTATGAGTACCGGGGTGTTTATCTTGGCGTCATCATCTTTTTCTGCTCCAGCTTAATCCCAACTTGTCCATTACTAACGTGAAGAGCTTAAATGAACAAGCAAACCTACTTTAAATCCCGAAATTAATGGAATTAGCATGACTCGCATGCAGCTGTTGTGTGTGTGTTTATATACATATATAAAGTATGGAAATTGATGGAAGGATTATATATATATATATATATATATGACTTGGTAGATGCCATAACCATTTTAGCCAGGGGATGGAATTCGATTGGGTAGGCTTCACACGCAAGTTTTTTTCCGAGAAATTAATATATATAAAAAGAAGTTGATGTAAACCTTAAAAAGCTAGGTTAGGATTGGGGTTGGGGTTGGGGTATGGGCTACGTACCATAAAAAACAAAAATATCACTATCCTTCCAACTTACATAAAACAGTGACCTCTGCAGCCTCTAGTGAGAAGATCATGAGTTCTTCTTTGTTTTATTGGCAGGTGGCGGCTGACACAAGGAATTGCAGGCCAAACAAGACTATTGGAGTTGCCTTTGAATTTTTCAATTTGACGAAACCGCCCCCTTTTAGCCGTGTTGCCTTTGTATCCGTCACTGTTTTCTCTTTTGGTGATAAGGACACTGTCCCTTGATCATATTGAGGTCCGGGACAGAAGTTATTCTGACAACCCTAGAAAGAAAAGGACAGATCTGAGCTTGATTAATTGCCTTTAATTTATCATCATCTGAAGTTTCACCAAGTTCATGTTTTTAATTTCCTATAGTTCCCGATCAAAGCTCATGTTGCCCAAGACTTGGATGGTGCGCCCCAAGAGTTGATAAACTTGTCCACCGTTTATTCTAGGACTTGCCGTTGCAAAAATGGGAGTTCAGCCGGGGGAGGAGAGATGATGGATTTCACGAAGTTTAATTGTCATGTTTCATTAATCCAATCTAAACTTAACCTTTTGTTAATCTCCTTGGCACCTCAAAGCTCATGACATGATCTCACACACACACAGACAGAGAAAGAGAGCGCGGGGAGACAAGAACCGCCACACAGAGGATATAGCACCTTACAGGATTTGAACTGCAGACATGACTATAACGTTTCACTCAATCCAAACCGGTTGTGCTACCCACCATTGGTGAGAGAGAGAGAGAGAGAGAGAGAGAGAGAGAGAGTGTGTTTCTTTATGCTTTATAACTTAACCCTAATTTTACCAATTATCTGCAATGACTTTATCAAGCCAAAGATCTATGACTAAAATATTCCAAAATGTAAATTTCGCCTTTTATGTGCAGCGGGTGTTGAGTCTGGCAATCTGTTATTAATTATCCTTTCCTTAAACATTTTTATTATAAATTGGCAGAACTAATGAAGAATTAAAACATGTTCTGCTCGTCTGGCTGACGAAAAACTGGTCTGACCAGTATAATATGTGTAGGGAATATGTGAGATTGGATCGCTATGTTATCCCAAGTCAAACTCTGAGTTGTGCTTCACGGGAGAGCAATTCTTCCAACCTTTTTTTTTCCTCATTTTATTATTTTATATAGGCCGCATGCAGGAGTTGGAGATGGAGTAGTCCAATTGGATTCTGACCACATGTGGCTGTCACTAACCTCTCGGCAATCAGATAAGAAGTTGGAATTACATGTAGAAAACTGCAACGCCCTAGGGATCGTATTTTTACTGATCATGTGTGTGTATATATATATATATATGCATAGGATAGAAAATCTTATGTTAAATTTGAATTCGATGATTAATTGATCCAACTGATTAAATTTCGACGTCCGGAACCGATTATTGGAGCGCATCCGATCAATATTATTGATCGCATCTCAGTGTCAAACAAACCCTAACCAGATTTTCAGTTTATTCTGAGAGATGCAGCTTGGATGCTGAACTCATTGTTTCCTTTAATTGACTTGACCATCCGATTGATCAGTCCAATGTCTTTTGATTAACTCAAAAGTCGTTATGCCAAACTCCCAGCTAACTTGATTACTCTTTTGGCAGAATATATTCGGCCTAATATACTAAATAAATAGACAGCCAAATTATAAAACACATCGCATTGGATTTTGTTCTTATATACAAGAGCTCCACTTTTAATTCTGTATACTACAAAGCTTTGGGAGAAAAACAGAAAAAACCACAAGATTGACATATATATGGGAAGAAGTAGTGGCTGCCTCGCTTTAAATACTGGGATTAGTGATGCAAATTAATGGTTCACTACGACAATTAAGGCCAGCTCTGGCGCTAAAATAGATCTAGTGAACAGTAGTAGCTCTGGTGCTCGAACAGCCGCAGCTCATTTCTATGGCGGAAAGGAACGGCGGCAGAGATTACTTCATGTCTGATGCATCATCCATACCCTCATACTAATTAAATCCCAATTAGCGCATTCTTGACCAAAAAAAAAAAAAATTATTCTGTTCCTACTTTTTCTTAGTGAGACAATTTAATTATTAAATTACTTGGGCGGTATTCGGTTTTCAAATATTGTCAAAGGAACGACCACCACGTAAATAAAGAAATTGCCCCTTTCACGAACAAGGGAAACCAGGCAGCAGGAGTTTTAAATTTCCTATTTGGCACAGTTTCCTTTTTTTTTTTAACTTAACGTATAAATGCCATCTTGTAATAAATAACAAGGATCACAGTGATGGCCTATCATACGCGGTTTATTCACAAAACAGGTAGGCTGTGAATTGCAGCTTCGGTATATCATACACAGTACTCTCTCTCTCTCTCTCTCTCTCTCTCCCTCTTTTGACACATGCTCCTGAGTGTGAAAATTCCAACTTCATGAGTCTATTTATGAATTGTGTATGTGTATATATATCCTCATCGAGTTAATTGTGAATTCGTTTGTTGTAGCAAGTGACCAGAATATCCTCATCGAGTTAATAATAGTAAAAGAAATTTTACGGATGTACGTAGCATGTAGAAAATTAATTAACATTGGGAGGCCAGGTTTGGACTTCAAATATCATTTTAGGTTCGGAATCTCTTGTTCCATCCAATTCACTGCTACAACTATTGATTTAACAATATTTGTAAAGTTTTTCGTCTTAGCAGGCCGGGTTGGATCAGGTCCAGACCCAGACCCAAAGTCCATCGCGTGAAGAGGAGCCCAACGCCGTCTCTCCACCTTCGTCTCCCTATCGCTGATTCGTCTTTGTTGCTGGTTCGTGCACGATGCAAAGAAGCAGGAGATGGAAGGAGTGGCAGTGGCGGCTGAGGTGAACGGTTGTGGTGGTGGCGGCGGCGGTGGCGCTCATGTGAGCCCTCTCGATCTCTCCCTGTCTCTCTTCTATCTTCTCCTTCTTTCTCGCCCTCTACGTGTCTCTATCCATCCCCCTCTTGTCGTTCTTTATCGTCTACCTTTTTCTCTGAGTTTTCTCTATCTGATCCCTCTCTCTCCCGCAAGCTCTCAGCTCTCATTAGTTTCTCTCACCTTCTCTCTGTTCCTTCCCCTCTGTTCACTCTCTTTCTCTCTACTGCCAACTCCTCTCAATCGCAACCATACTTGAAAGTGACGCTGCTACAGCAGACTAAAGGTAGCTGCAATCTATTGATGATTCTGATGATCTTCACTTCTCACTCTCATCGTCTCTTTCCTAGCACTTTATTCCATGTGTGTGTCAAAATCAACCAAACCAGCTCACTCACAGCCGTATGCCCTCTTCTTATAGCAGACCTCTCTTTTGATCTCTCTTTCGCTAATTCTTACTCTATTGTTTGTTGTTGGTTGGGTTGCAGCTTGGAGACGTCTTTCCATGCATAACAGTGAATTGAAAGCATTGGAGGCAACAGTAGTAAACAGTCTTTAGTGTTGGTGCTTTGTCGAGCAGTTGGTATGGCTGTCGGGAACATTATAGCAGATATGACTCCAAGAATGGGGTGAGCAAGGCCTAATCGAGCCTAAATTGTCTAATATTTTTTGTTAGTGCATGTATAATTATTATTTGAGCATGTTAGATTCAAGATTGGATGATTTGGAGTGCACGTTCGAGACTTTACAATTTTGGGGAAGGTCTAGGACTAATTTGGAGTTACGAGGATCTACACATATAATTATCTTTTTAGCTTAGTGAAGTTAACAATTGAAGTAGTTAGAGAGCGTGGTAGAGATTTTGATGATGTTGAGAAGGTTTAGAACCATTTTAGCGAACTTGTGACGTATGCTATTGTTGGTTTGCATACTACATCACTCATTGGAAAAAAAACCTATTAGATGGCTTTGTGGGCCGATGATACCTGTTGGCACACTCTTGAGGTGATGACCAGCGCCTCAATGATTCTATTTCTCACAAGTATAGACTGTGAAGCAAAACAAGTAGAAAACTTATTGCTTAATTATATTTGCAGGTACACCGGGCACATCGAGTAGTCCTTCAGCGACAAGATTTGAAGCTCGAGGTGATTTTGGGTATCTTTTACCACGTGCGATAGGTATGGCAGCATTCCAGGAAAATCCTTGGAGCCAAAGACAGAATGTGTGCTTTTTCAAGATCATTGGATCTTATGATTGTATTGTGTTGAATGAATGTATGCAGGTGATTGAATTATTATAAGATAAAGTTTTGTTTTTAAAATTAATACACAATTGCATGTGCATGCTAGCAATTATAACTACTTATGACTGATTAGGCAGGGTATCGAGTCGAGTATCTCATTGAACCTGACTGTGTATTAGAAAGTATCCTAGAATGATAATTGCATAGGAAAACTATGAGTTAATCACAGATCGAGACTACTTTGTGTGGTTTAGCTAAGTTTTGTATGATGTGATTGATATGTTTGATTGATATAAATGTTACAATATTTTTTGTGTGCACTACCGTGGGCATGACGTAATTGAATGAATTTGAATGGTAAAAGTACCCTAAAGTTATAACGTCTGGCTAAGAGTACTGACTGTGTGTAGCTCTCGTAGGAAGGTGTCTTGAGGTATGGATGCACACGTGAAGGAAACTAACCTCGTGTGCTAGTTGATCATTTTGTGAATGTGTTTTCCTAATGATAAGTTAATATAAAATAATGGATGAGAGTCTAGTGGGTTATGGCAATGTGTTTGGGAGATGTCATGCCCTCGCCACTAGTCTCGTTTGCTTGGAGCATAGGCATTGCAAGGCCCCAGGATATCGTTGTGTGATGTGCTTGGAGCGTTGGGCTCCCGCTTTCCCAACTTGGGTGTCTTAGGGAAGACTGAGCAACTTTCCTTAGAATTCACACATCCATAGATGATTGTTTTACTGCTACAACGAAAATATATCCATATTATTTTGTGTCACCATGAGGGTTGTCTCCCAACTGTAGGTCACCAATGGTGTGCATGCGTCTGTGTTTGCACCCACAGGGGCTACCAATTCACTAAAGCAAATGTAAAATAAATGATTGTAAATGACACAAATGTAATTGAAGTGAATATGACAATCGAGTGTGTTAATTGTGATCATTGAGTAGACCCTACATATTGTGGAATATGTAAGAGGTTGTCATGACAAGTTACATGAATTCAAGCTACTATCATGATATGATAGTGTTTATGTTTTTTTGCATATGTTACATATTAGATTTGAGCCTTTACCTTAGAGGGTTAGGGATTTATCTGGTTTGTTGAATACTGCGAAGGCTAAGCCTTCTATTGTTCACTTTTTTAAGTTTTGGCAGATTCGGGATAGTAGGTTGATCAGATGGCTCAACTCATATCCTATCTGAGAGATTTTGGGTTTATTGTAGTGTCGGCGCATCATGTTTTGTTTTAATGATGTCTTGTTTTTGTTAGACATCAACGTTAAGGTTTTAGGGTAATTTTTTCATATTTGTTACCAAGAAATATGAAGTGATTTTGTATAAACTGAATTTACTATATAATGAAATGTTTGCCTCATTGTCTTTTGATGTGCATATCTCCTTTCGAATCGTTATGTTGTCGCATTTTGATGTTTTACATTTTAACAAAAAAAAAAATTATTTGGGGGTCAAAGTGTTGGGGTGTGAGAGTTTTGGTATCAGAGCTATAGCAAAACCCTACTATGGATATGAGCTAAAGTCTATCTGTAAAGCCGTGTTGCCCAGGTATGTGCTACTTGATTGTACTTTTATTGTAGTTTTAATTTTCACTGTGATATATAAGTATATGTTGGATTGATATTTTGATGATTGTGATGATGCAACTTTGCAATTGGACTTGTAAGAGTTGTCTTAGACCTTACATTAAGAGTGAGGGATTTTACTGGTATAGATAGAGTACCAATGTAGAGGTAAGAAGCAAGGTGGACTGGTTATAGTGGCACAAAGAGAGACAAGTTATGCCCATTTAGATGTGCATATCTCACTGGACGATAGTTCATCAAGGCAACCATCTGTGCAAACTAGTATGGGTGCCCAAACTCCACCAATACAAACCCTACCCATGGATCAGCAAACTATACTATTGACGACCTTGCAGTTGTTGACCTCCCTAGTATAGTCAATCGTCATTCAGAGGAGCCATGCATCTCCTATAGGAGACAACACTGCACCACCTAAGGAGAAGGTGACTTCAGTGTCGTTTAAGCAGTTCATATCGATGTAGCCGCCAGTCTTTATGGGAGATGGCAACCCGAATGCGGTAGAGGAGTGATGCCAAACGATGGTGGCAATCAACCTATGAGATTCGGTTTGCAGGCCAACAGTCGATCTCATGGAAGCAATTTAGAGATTTATTCTTCAACAGTTACTTCCCAACGAATGCTAGGAACAAAAAGATGCAAGATTTCCTTAAGTTGCAACAAAAATCATATGAGCTTGAAAGAGTACGTTACTAAGTATCGGCACTTAGATGTATATTACCTACATCTCTACACCATTGATGAGGCCAAAACAGACTTTGTGCATGGACTGCAGGATGGACTGTGAAGCAAGGTAATGTCTAGCAGGTCTCATGATTTGGACGAAACAATCACCATGGCTAGATGCATAGAAGATGATTGGGCAAGGACACAAAAAGATAATCACAAGAAGACAAACCAGCACTCACATGATAGGTAGATGTAGACCAAACACCATAACTTTGCAGGCAAGTAAAGCCTTATGGGAAGCATGATGACAAAGCATTTAGGTAGAACATGCCTACCCATAGCGACACCACACAGGGGTAGTGACTACTCCAACTTTATCGAGGTGTCCTACTTGCTCAATTGTGCACCTCGAGAAGCCATGTTATCGGGAGACCAGAGCATGTTTACACTGTAGAAAGATGAGGCATTTCATCAAAGATTGCCCCACAATGCAAGGAAAAATGTTGAAAAAGCCCAAGGTCTGCCCTTTTAGTGCACGAAAGATAACTGGACGTATCTATGCAACTACTGTGGAGGAGCTTCAGGTACACGATCTCATTGAAGATACATTGTTTGTTGGTTCTCACATTGTTAGAGTGTTATTTGATGTAGGGGTGTCAACTAGGATGATGTTGTATGTCTTAAATGTAATCAGTCCTATACATGCTCAAGATTTGTGTAGCTAGTATCTACCTGATGTGGATGTAGAGATCCATCAACATCATTTTTCTGCATAGTTGGTGAGCATAAGTCTCAGCGAGCTCGATATTATTCTGAACATGGATTGACTATATATTGCATTATGCCAATATAGATTGCGGAAAGAAGTAAATACAGTTATTGGCTTATGAGATGCAGCCGATGGAATTCCATGCTCGAGAAGCTAATCGAACTGATAAGATATTGGTATCTGCACTAAAAGCTAAACAGTTGTTAGAAAAGAGGAGTGTTGCATTTTTGGTCAACGTATTGACCAGTGAGACTAAACCTGTGAAGTTAGATGATGTTGCCATTGTGAGTGAGTACCCCGATGTGTTTCATGAAAAGTTATCAAATTTGCCTCAATTACAGAAAGTGGAATTCAAGATAGAACTGTTACCAAGGACAACTCATATTTCTAAGGTACCATATTGTATGGCACTGGCAGAGTTAGAAGAAATGAAGAAGCAATTATAGGAGCTTTTAGATAAGGGCTTCATTCGACCTAGTGTGTCACCTTAAGGAGCACCCATGTTATTTGTTAAGAATAAGGATGGAATGATGCGTTTGTATATAAATTACCACATGTTGAATAAAGTCACCATTAAGAATAAGTATATGCTTCCTAGAATTGAGGACTTGTTTGATCAACTCAAGAATGCAAAGGTATTCTCCAATATTGATCTAAGGACAAGTTATAATCAACTCTTGACATAGAAGGAAGATGTTGCTAAGACTTCCTTTCAAACTAGATATAGGTACTATGAATTCAGGGTCATGCCTTTTAGGTTGACTAATGCTCTGTAGTATTTATGGACCTCATGAATCGGATTTTTCAAGACTACTTGGATCAATTTGTTATTGTATTTGTGGATGATGTATTATTGTACTTAGATGGTGATGCAAACACAAAGATCATTTAAGGAGTGTGTTGAAGATTCCATGCAAGTATAAGTTGTATGCTAAGTACTTAAAATGCAAATTGTGGTTAGAGAAAGTAAACTTTCTTGGTCATGTGATCTCAAAAGATGTAGTTTCCGTAGATCTTGCTAAGGCATCAGTAGTACAGGGACTGGAGGATGCTATGCAACGTAACTAAAATTTGAAGCTTTTTAGGATTGACAGGATACTATCATAGGTTTATACAAGACTTTTTGAAAATAGCTATGTCCATGACTAAACTATTAAGAAAATAAGTGAAGTTCGTCTGGAATGATATAGCAAAAAGAGTTTCCAAACTGTGAAGGGCAAGGTTACCACTACACCTCTTTTTGATGCTTTCATCGAGTAATTCTGGATTTGTGGTGTACACCAATGCATCAGAAATCAGTTATAATTGTATATTAATGCAATATGGTCGTATAATGGCTTATGCATCTAGACAGTTGAAGAAATATAAAAAACATTATCCCACTCACGATTTAGAATTGAGAGCAGTAGTATTTGCACTGAAAATGAACTACAAGTCATTAAAATACATATTCTCCCAAAAGGATCTCAATCTGAGGCAAAGAAGATAGATTGAGTACTTAAAGGATTATGATTTCAAAATATCATATCATCCCAAAAAAGCGAATATGGTGGCTGATGCTTTGAGTAGAACATCAATGGCCAGGGGGCTTGTTGCAGAGGATAGATATTCCAGTGTGTAAGTGGAAGGACATTATGATGGATTATGTGGTTAGTTTGCCTCACACCATAAGACAACATGATGCCATAAAGATGATTGTTGATCGACTTATGAAGTCCGTTCATTTTCTGCCAATTAGAATCAATCAGTCATTGGAAAGACTCGTAGAGTTATATATTGGTGAGATAATGAGATTGCATGGAGTACCAAAATCTATTATTGCATATCAAAATTCACGTTTTACCTCTAGGTTTTGGGGGCAATTACAAAAAACATTGAGTACCAAGCTTAAACTGAACATAGCATTTCATCCTCAAACTGATGGGCAATCTGAGAGAACCATTTGCATATAATAACAGTTATCACTCTAGTATTGGGATGACACCTTTTGAGACTTGTATAGGAGGCCATGCAGATCACCAAATTGTTTGATCGAATTCGATGATCGCAAGATCGAAAACCCTTTGGTATTGCAGCATTACACCGACCAAGTACAATTGATAAGGAAAAAGCTATTGACGGCGCAGAGTAGACAGAAGGAGAGTTATGCCTACATTCGACACAGAGAGTTGGCTTTTGATGTTGGTGAACATGTGTTCTTGAAAATTTCACCTACTAAAGGCATTTTTCGATTCGGTATTAAGGAAAAATTGAGTCTGAGTTCATTAGACCTTTTGAGATATTAGAGGAGATCAGAGAAGTGGCGTACAGATTGGCACTACCACCTAATTTGAGTCATGTTCAGTCATGTTCATGACGTTTTTTATGCTTCAAAAATATGTACCAAATTCTACACATGTGATTGACTTTTAATGTATGGAGGTGCAAGGTGATTTGATGATGGAAGAAAAACCTATTAGAATTGTGGATCAGAGAGAGCAAGTACTTCTCACTAAAAGAATTCTCTTAGTGAAAGTGGAATGGCGACACCATGGGTTGAAGGAGAGCACATGGGAACTCGATGATGATCTACGAAAGAAGTGTCCATACCTATTCTCACATTGAGGTATGATATAAATTTTGAAGTTGAAATTTTATTTAAAGAGGGTAGGATGTAACATTTTCCGTCTTAGCAGGTCGGGTTGGATCGGGTCCAGACCTGGACCCGAAGTCCACCACATGAAGAGGAGCCCGACTCCTGCTCTCCACCTTCGTCTCTCAGTTGCTGGTTCATCTTTGTTGCTTGTTCGTGCATGATGCAAAGAAGCAAGGGACGGAAGGAGTGGCAGCAGCAGCAACAGCAGCAGTGCTCAGGTGAGCCGTCTCGATCTCTCCCTGTCTCTTCTATCTTCTCCTTCTTCCTCGCCCTCAACGTGTCGTTGTCCATCCCCCTCTTGTCGTTCTTTGTCGTCTCCCTTTCTGTCTGAGTTCTCTCCATTTGATCCCCCTCTCCCCACAATCTCTCAATCCTCCTTAGTTTCTCTCACATTTTCTCCACTCGTTCCCCTTTGCTACTGCTAGTTCCTCTCACTCGTAGCCATACTTGAAAGTGATGCTGCTGCAGCAGATTGAAGGTAGCTGCAATCTATTGATGATTCTAACGATCTTCACTTCTCACTCTCACCGTCTCTCTGCTCACACTCTATTCCATGCATGTGCCAAGATCAGTCGAAGCTTCCTCACAGTCGGATGCTCTCTTCTCACAGCAGACCTCCCTTTTGATATCTCTTTTGGTAATTCTTATGCTATTGTGTGCTGTTGGTTGGATTGCAGCTTGGGGAACACATCTTTTCCCTCATAACAGTGAATTGAAAGCATTGAAGGTGACGACAACAAACAACCTTTGGTGTTGGTGCTTAATTGAGCGGTTGGTGTGGTTGCCGGCAGCACTACAGCAGTTAGGACTCTAAAAGTAGAGTGAGCAAGGCCTACTCGAGCATAAATTGCCTAATGTTTTTTGTTAGTGCATGTATAATTATTATATGAGCACACTAGATTCAAGATTGGATGATTTGGAATGTACATCCAAAACTTAACTATTTTGAGGAAGGTCCAAGTCTATTTTGGAGTGACAATGATCTACGCATATGTTTGCATCCACAAAAATTTGTTTGGTTTTTGGAGTGCTCCAGAAAAATGATGTTTTGTTTTGAAAATAAGAGAGAAAGGGACTTGCCCATTAGTACGAGGATCAACCATTCTCGGTGCTATAATCGAAGATAATCAATCCAAGGGTTATGTTTATCTTTGATGCATATCATGTTTTCTTAAACATCCTTTTTATTTTAAATGTGGTGTTGTGTTTGAGAAAATGTTGAAGATATGATGTTTCAAACTTTGAGAAAAGTTCTGAAGAATCATTTGAGAATGTAAAACATTTTGATTTGAGAAAAACTTGAATTCAGAAATCTTTACAAATAGTGTTTGAAAACATTTGAAGATCATCTTTTGGAAATCACTTTAGTGTTCTCTTAAGACTTTAAGCAGGTTTGAGGTTTTGCTCTAATTTACTTACTACCTAATTAGAGCTTCATCTCATCTTGCTTAAGTTCATTTTCGAGATGTGCTTGTGATCATTTGTGATGTTAAGTGAATGTGAATGTATAAATGTATTGATCCTACATGATTAAAATGAATTCATTCATTCCTATCATGACATTCATATAAAAGTATTCCCACTACCACATACATCTAAGATTCTCATTTTATAATTGTCATGAATATTTTTACAAAGAAAGAAAAGTTTTTTAAAATGGAATGTGATAGTAGACCAACAAGCATGAATCCAATATTGAGTCATTACTTAAGTTTTGGACATGATGAAGTCAGTAAATAAAAAAAAACTTTAGGAAAAATATTCAAGAAAATGAAAAAGATGAAAGACTTCAATGTAAGAGAAATATGGAAAAAAAGAGAGAAGGAGATTTTAAAAACCATAAAACAAAGGATTTAAAAGAGGAAAAGATGTGTGTGTGTGTGTGTGTGTGTGTGTATATATGTATATAAGCTTTTGACAAAAAAGTTTAAATCAAATAGAGAAAGAAAAGAATATTTTAGAAGGAGAGAGAGAGAGAGGCTTTAAAGAGAAAGAGATAAAGAAAAAACGGAACACACATACATGTATTCATTTATATATGTATTTGTATAAGAATTTTGAAAAAAAACATGTTAAATCATAAAGAGAGAAAAACAAAGAAAGTAGGTCGGAGAGGAACTTGGACTCATGCAAGAGCCTAAGCTAAGTCTCCAAAACCACATTAAAGAGGATATTTGTTTTTGAAATTTTTTTGAAAAATATGATTTCAAATATTTGATGTGTGAACATAAAGTCATGTTTATCACAAGAAAATTTAGTTCTCCCATCATTAGGTATGAAAGAAAACCAAACATTCATGAAATGAAAAGCAACGTAAAAAAACACTCATTGGAGTCCCTAATCTAGTGATTAAAAAATAAACTAAACGTGAGAATGTCATGAAATTGCAAATTAACACGCACAAAGTTATGACGGGCTTTCCTGGGTTGGACAAGTCTCAACCTCAAAAATCAATATAAAAGCAAGAAAACCCCAAACCAAACACTCCTTCTCACCGTGCATTTGCTCATTAATTAAAGGTAAACCAATTTATCATTCATGGACATCATCTCAAGTATAAACAATAAATAAGGCATCATAGCAAGCATATTTTTGAGGAATAGATGAAGAAATGACATTTGTTTCACCTTGCTCATGCTTCCAGTGCATTCAAAACATAGGTCGTGATTCCAGATAGAAAATCATTTGAGCTTTCTTGCACGGCCACGGGGAAGTGGCAAGAGGAAATGAGAATAAAAATGGAGGATTATATACCTCAAATATAGATGAGTCTATTCCTTTGAATGATCTTAAAATCACTTTGGGTGAAGCTCCAAGATGATGACAATGTCCTCCAAGAGATCCCCTTATGCTCTTTTGCAGAGTTTGGGCTTGGTGAAGATTGCTCCCAAGTCTAGAGAAGAAGAAAAAAATGGAAAGAGATAGCTAAGGAAAAATCAAAAATTTTAAGTGACGAAGTATGAGAGGTTCCTCTATGGTTGACGAAGTATGAGAGGTTCCTCTATGGTTGGCTCATGCCAAAGAGGGAAGATTGTGAGGGTATTTATAGAGAGTTTTGGAGTCAAAATTCATTAAAATTCCAAATTTGAATTCAATAGGGAAGATTGTGGTAGGTATTTATAGAGAGTTTTGGAGCCAAAATTCAAAATTTGAAATTCAAAATTTGAATTCAAGAGAAAATATTGTGGGGGTACTTATAAAGAGTTTTGGAGCCAAAATTCAAAATTTGAAATTCAAAATTCAAAATTTAAGATTTGAAAATAAAAGGGCTGTTCAGTATAAAACTATTTTTTATTTGAAATGTGTATAAAAAATGCTTGTTATTATTACAAATGCATGGGCCGTCTCCATTTTGAGTGACTCTTGGTTTGTCTTAAATCCGGATTGGGTTCAATTGGTCGACAACACGTTCTAGGGAGTGATTTAGGATATAAAACACTCTTGGCGCAAGAATGAAACACATTGCACGTGCACGCGATGCTCATAAATTCAAATTTTGTTGTTTTGATTTCAGCTTTGGAATTTTAGTTTGGAATTCTCGATTTAGATCAAAACTTGGATTTTGAATCAAATTTGGATGTAATAATTGGATCTTGGAATTGAATCTTGCGTCTAAGGTTGTGTTTTGAATTTGAATTTTGTGTTTGGGTTTGGACAACAGTTTAGAAATTCATTTTGGATCGAATAGTATCAATTTTTTTTTAGTCTAAATTTTAAACCTGAATAATAAAATAATAGTCTCTTTTGAAAAAATTGAGGTGATAACAGATGCCCCTCTTCATTACTAAGCCGACATTAGCTGCACTTAGTGACAAAAATTAGCACCTCGGATTTTTCAAACAAAATATTTTTGGATTTATGTTTCAGGCTTAACCCCTTACTTGAATAGGTTGTTTAAGCTTATGTTGTAGGCTTAACCTCTTACTTGCATGAGTTTGTCAAAATTGAATTCAGGTTTAACCCCCTGAATGGGTTGCCTTGGCTTGTAAGGTTTAACCCCTTATCTGAGTAGGTTGCTTTGACTTGCATTGCAGGTTTAACCTTTTACATGTGTGGGTTGTTTTGGCTTGCATTGCAGGTTTAATCTCTTGTCTGCATGGGTTGCTCTTTTGTCCATAATTTCAGGTTTTACCCCTTTCCTGAATGGGTTCTTCGATAACAACTAGCAATTCCAGGAAAGAACCCTCATCACCTTGAATGTCTTTGTTGAAAATGGGAATGAAACCCTATTACTCCTTCATTGGTTATGATAAGAAAACTTCCTATCACCTCGAGTGTCTTTTGGTTAAATTTTTGTTTTCACCAAATGCTGAATTTTCAACTTGCTTAGTAAAATTCCTCAAACTAGCGCTTGGGTTGAGCTTGCTTTGAAAAATCCCTTGGCCAAACGGCCAAGTAGCGCTTGCTCTATAAGATTCCCTTATCTAGTGACATGGTTAAGCTAACTTTAGAATGCTCCGAACCTAGCGGCCGGATCGCACTTGATCAAATCTTTTAGCTTAACAACTAAGTTGATTTGATTGGGGTATGACTTTTTCTTGATGGACAATGATGATTGTGAAACAAAAATATGTGTCATTGTTTGCATCCCCAAAATTTTTATTTTTGGTTTTGGAGTGCAAGAAAAATGAGTTTTGTTTTGAAAATGAGATAAAGGGACTCGCCCATCGGTACAAGGAGTGATCACTTCCGGTGCCTTTACTGAGGATAACCAACCTAAGGGCTATGTTTATCTTTGATGTATTTCGTTTTGGCTTAAACATCTTTTTCATTTTATATGCGGTGTAGAAAAATATTGAACATTCTTGTGATCTAAATGTGATGTTGTGTTTGAGAAAAATGTTAAAAGTTTGATGTTTCAAACTTTTGAAAAAATTCTTGAAGAATTACTTGAAAATATGAAACATTTTGGAGAAAATTAAAATTGAAAAGTATCATTTGGAAAGCTTGAGAATTCATTTTTGAAGTCACTTTAGTGTTTTCTTAAGACTTTAAATAGGATTGAGATTTTGCTCTAATTCAATTACTACCTAGTTAGAGCTTCATCTCATCTTGCTTAAGTTCTTTTAGAGATGTGATTGTGCTCATTTGTGATGTTAAGTAAATGTGGATGCATGAATGCATTGATTCTACATTATTTATTCATGCTACAACATTCATCTAAAAGCGTTTCTACCATCACATATATCTAAGATTTTTGTAATAAAATATTTTTTATGAAGGAGAAGAGTTTTTGAAAATGGAATAGGGTTGTAGACACTCAAGCATGATTCCAATATTGAGTCATTACTTCGAGTTTTGGTCTTGGTGAAGTCGGTATATAAAAAAGATCTTGAAAGAAAAATGTTCAAAAAAATATAAAAGATAAAAACTTAATCACAAGAGAAATATAAAGAAGGAGAGAGAGAAAGAGATCTTGAAAATCACAAAATTAAAGATTTAAAAGAAAAAGAAAAAAAATATATATATATATATATATATATATATATAAGCTTATGAAAATGATGTTTAAATCAAGTAGATAAGAGAAGATCATTTATAAAGAGAAAGAAAGATTTTAAAATGGAATACTCGTATATATATTCATATATACTTATATGAGAGTTTGTAAAAATATGTTAAATCATAAAGAGAAAAAGTCGAAGGAAGATATTCATGTACACATATACGTATATAACATGTATGTACATATATGTCTTTATGAGTATTAAAATCAAGAAATGACTTGAAAATAACCGACTTCAATTTTTCATATAGGCCGAAGGGAAACTTGGGCTCATGCAAGAACCTAAGTTAAGTCTCCAAGGCCGCATTAGAGAGGGTATTTGGCTTTGAAAATCTTTTAGAAAATATGATTGTAATTATTTTTGTGTGTAAATAAAAACCACAACTAATGAGAATGATTTTAGCAAAAATGAACAACCTTGCTTGGAATGATCCTAGATTCCCTTGAGTAAAGCAACGAGATGATGAAGAGGATGCCTCCAAGAAATTTTTTGTGTTCCCTTGAAGAGTTGTAATTTGATGAAGTTTTCTCCCAAAGTTGGAGAAGAAAAAAAATGAGAAGGAAGAAATGGAAAGAGAGGCAAATTTTCAAGTGAAGAGACATTAGAAATCCTTCAAGTGTTAGGCCATGCTCAAGATAGAGGATTGTGAGGTATTTATAGAGAGTTTTGGAGACAAAATTCAAAATTCTAATTTAAGATTTGAATTCAATGGAGAAGAGTTTTGGAGCCAAAATTCAAAATTTGAATTCAAGATTTTAATTCAAGAGGGAAGAGCATTGGAATTCTAGATTTAGATATAAACTTGGATTTTGGATCTAATTTGGATTTGATAATTGGATTTTGAATTTGAATCTCACATCTAAAGTTGGGTTTTGAATTTGAATTTTGTATTTTGAATTTGAAATACTTGATTTGGATCTAGACTTGGGTTTAGAAATTACATTTGTTTTGGGTCTAAAATTTAAATCTAAATAATAAAATAATAGTTTTTTTTGAAAATTTTGGGGTAATAACAGTCACAAAAGCAATTTAGAAATGCGTCAACATATTTATAACTAAAAAAAATGCCCCAGTATTAGCAATTGCCATGAGTTGTAACAGATAGAATTTGATTCAAAACAGAATGCATGAATGCACTGGGTAGAAGATAGAAGATTGATACCTTGACTGAAGCGAAAATAATAGAAAATGTCCCAATAAAAAGAAGGTGTAGACACTATTATATAAAGGAAATTGATATATTTTCAGCTAACAGGAAAATGAGGGTGCAAGGTAACAAAATATATATGAGCTTTGGTATGAAAGAATTTTTATTTTGTTTTTAATGAGAAGAAATTGAGACAAAGCTTGTAGGAAAGAAATTTGTTATAAGAATATGATTGGTAGATAGTGATTCTCATAGCGAAATATCAAGTTGATAATATAGGAAACTAGAGAGCCTTAGTTTTCAAATGATTAAGAGTATAAATATATGAGATTTGATTCAAGAAGATATAGACTTAATAGGGGTGAATGAATAAGTCAAAATTAAATGTCTGACGATTGAAAATTGAATATATCGGAGCGAAGCAAAGATTGGTAATCAACTTGAAATAAATGAAGACCCAAATAATCATGAAAGGAATAAAATAGGAAAAAAGATATACTATGGGTGTTGAGGCAAAAAAAAATTATGCATGACCTGAGTCAAACAAAGTTGGTAATTGAGTCAATAGATGAATATCATGTTCAAGAATATGAAGTTGGGTAAATAAATAAATAAGGGATAGACAAGGTATGATAAAATGTAGATTTTGAAAAAAATGGGCTTGCCACATGATCGAATTTGAAAAACCAATGTCACTTAGGTAGTAGGGTTAAAACATGATTTTATGACGTGGTTATGTTGAACAATATATAGAGATGATCGAAGAAGACATTGATTGAAATGAGAAAGATGGAGTATAAAATTATTAAATTGATCAAAGATTGTATGAAATACACACATGCAATCTTCATACAATGATAAACATCCAGTATTTTCGAAAGTCACCTTTATTATGCATATATTTGAAAAAGGAACATGAGACCCTAATTGAGTTTGGTTTAATAAATTATGATTGTTCCATAAAAGATATGCCGATATACCTTAGCCAAAGAGGCTTGGCACGAGCATAAAATCCTCCATTAAGCAACTAGGGGTAAAGTTTATCCACTTCTTCATAGACACTTGTCGATATACCACAAATTACTATTTGTGGTACTAACGAGGGGGTTTCCCGCCCAAGGTGTGGTCTAATTGTAAGGCTTAGTCTTATGCTACCGCTTAAGACCAAACCCGACAACATGATGACAGAGACAAATAGGCATTAGAAGTTTTTGAAATATGAGAAAGCATGCAAAATCGGTTATCTCCAATGCAAAGTTCACTAAGATGATGATTAAAATACGTAGAGAGAAAATATTGTTTTCAATCAAATCTTAAAATAAGGAGGGTTATTCTAGGTGGACATGATTGATCCTCCTCAATTAGTTTATGCAAAAGAGCAAACATAATCATCAAGCAATGTAATGAAATGCCGATGAGGTCAACAACAAATAAGGGAGCATGTTTTATTATCGGTAATATATGAGATGTCCAAGTTTGTGGAAATGCATCAATGATAATCATAGTCAAACGATGATGGGTCTCATAATGGTCGCCATCTGTTCGCATCCCCAAAAATTTATTTGGTTTTGGAGCGCTCTAGAAAAATGAGGTTTTGTTTTGCAAATGAGAGAGAAAGGGACTTGTCCGTCAGTAAGAGGATCAACCGTTCCCCACGCCTTTACCAGGGGTAATCAATTCAAGGGCTATGTTTATCCTTGATGCATTTCATTTTTTATTAAACAACTTTTTCATTTTAATGTTGAACATTTGATGTTTCAAACTTTTGAAAAACTTCTTGAAGAATCACTTGAGAATATAAAACATTTTAATTTGAGAAAAACTTGAATTGAGAAATCTTCACAAATATTGTTTGAAAACATTTGAAGATCATCTTTTGGAAATCACTTTGGTGTTCTTTTAAAACTTTAAGTTTAAGGTTTTGCTCTAATTTGGTTACTATCTAATTAGAGTTTTATCTCATCTTGTTTAAGTTTTTTTGGAGAAGTGTTTGTGATCATTTGTGATGTTAAGTAAATGTGAATGTATGAATGTATTGATTCTACATGATTAAAATGAAATCATTCATTCCTATCATAACATTTATTTAAAAGCATTTTTACCACCACATACATCTAAGATTCTTAGTTTATAATTGTCAGGAATATTATTATGAAAAAAAGAAAAGTTTTTGGAAATGGAATGAGATTGTAGACCATCAAGCATGAATCCAATATTGGATCATTACTTGAGTTTTGGTCTTGGTGAAGTCGGTAAATAAAATGAACTTTAAGAAAAAATATTCAAGATAATGAAAAAGAAGAAAGACTTGAATGTAAGATGAATGTGGAAAAAAAGAGAAAGAAGAAGATTTTGAAAACTACAAAACAAAGGATTTAAAAGAGAGAAAGATGTGTATATATATATATATACTATAAGAAAGTTTGTGAAAAAGAAGTTTAAATCAAATAGAGAAAGAAATGAAGATTTTAGAAGGAGAGAGAGAGGGGTTTTAAAGAGAAAAAGAAAAAGAGAAAATGAAACACACGTACATGTGTTCATTTATATATGTATGTGTATAAGGATTTGGAAAAAAATATGTTAAATCATAAAGAAAGAAAAATGAAGAAAGGTATTCATGTACAAGTATACATATATAGCACATATATACGTATATGTCTTCATGAGAATGAAAATCGAGAAATGATTTCGATTTTTTTATGTAGGTCGGAGAGGAACTTGGACTCATGCAAGAGTCTAAGCTAAGTCTCCAAAGATGCATTAAAAAGAGTATTTGCTTTTGAAAATCTTTTGAAAAATATTGTTTCAAATATTTGATGTGTGAAGATAAAATCAAGTTTATCACAAGAAAATTTAGTTCTCCCACTGTTGGGTATGAAAGAAAATCAAACATTCGTGAAATGAAATGCAACGTAAAAAAAAACACTCATTTGGGTCTTTAATCGTGGGTCTTTAATCGGGTGATTAAAAAATAAACTAAACGTGAGAATGACATGAAAATGCATATTAACGTGTACAAAGTCATGAAGGGCTTTCCCGGGTTGGACAAGTCCCAACCTCAAAAATCAATATAAAAACGAGAAAATCCCAAATCAAACACTCTTTCTCACTATGCATTTGCTCATCAATTAAAGAAAAAGTAATCTATCATACATGGATATCATCTCAAGCATAGACAATAAATAAAGTATCATTGCAAACATATTTTTGAGGAATAAATGAAGAAATAGCGTTTGTTTCACCTTACTCATGCTTTTGATGCACTCAAGACGTAGCTCTTGTTTTCGAATAGAAAATCATTTGAACTTTCTTGCACGACCATACAGAGGTGGCAAGAGAAAATGAGAATAAAAATGGAGGATTACATACCTCGAATATAGATGAGCCTCCTCCTTTGAATGATCATAGGATCACCTCGAATGAAGCTCCAAGATAATGAAAATGTTCCTTCAAAAGATCTCCTTGTACTCTCTTGGGGCTTGGTGAAGATTGCTCCCAAGGTTGGAGAAGAAGAAAAAATGGAAAGAGATAGCAAAGGGAAAAATCAAAAATTTCTAGTGAGGAAGCATGAGAGGTTCCTCCAAGGTTGGAGAAGAAGAGAAAAATGGAAAGAGATAGCTAAAGGAAAAATAAAAAATTTCAAGTGATGAAGCATGAGAGGTTCCTCTATGGTTGGCTCATGACCAAGAGGAAAGATTGTGAGAGCATTTATAAAGAGTTTTAGAGCCAAAATTCAAAATTTGAATTCAAAATGGAAGATTGTGGGGGTATTTATAGAGAGTTTTGGAGTAAAAATTTAAAATTTAAATTCAAGAGGGAAGATTTTGGGGGTATTTATAGAGAGTTTTGGAGCCAAAATTCAAAATTTGAAAAAGAAAGGGCTGTTCAGTATAAAACTATTTTTTTATTTAAAATATGTATAAAAAATACTTGTTGTTACAAATGGGTGGGCCGACTACATTTTGAATAACTCTAGGTTTGTTTTAAATTTGGATTGGGTTCAATTGGTCGCCAACACGTTCTAAAGAGTGATTTAGACTCAAAAATGCATCTTGGCGCGAGAATGAAACATAAAACAAAGGGAAGACCCGTGCACGGGTACGTGGTGCTCATAAATTCAAATTTTGTTATTTTGATTTCAGCTTTGGAATTTGAGTTTGGAATTCTCGATTTGGATCTAAACTTAGATTTTAGATCTAATTTGGATCTGATAATTGGATTTTGGATTTGAATCTCGCGTCCAAGGTTGTGTTTGGAATTTGAATTTTGTGTTTGAGTTTGGACAACGGTTTAGAAATTCATTTTGGATCGAATAGTCGCAAATTTGTTTTGGGTCTAAAATTTAAATCTAAATGATAAAATAATAGTCTTTTTTGAAAACTTTTGGGGTGATAACAACATATAATTATATTTTTAGCATGGTGAGGCTAACATTGAAGCAGTCAGAGAACATGGTTGAGAGTTTAATGATGTTGGTGTGCATATTATGTCGCTCGTTGGAAAAGAAACCTATTGGATGGTTTTGTGGGCCGATGCTACCTTTTTGCACTCTCTTGGGGCGATGACTGACACCTCAATGATTCTATTTCTCACTGATAAAGATTGTGAAGCGAAACGAGTAGAAAACTTATCACATAATTATGTTTGCAGGTATATCAGGTACATCGAGTAGACCTTCAGCGATAAGGTTTGAAGCTTGTGGCAATTTTGGGTATTTTTGGTCACACACGAAAGGTATGGGAGCATTCTAGGTAAATCTTAGCCTTGGGCCAAAGTTAGAATGTGTGCTTTTTCAGGATCATTGGATCCTATGATTGTGTTACGTTGAATGAATGTATGTACATGATTGAATGATTATAAGATTGGTTTTGTTTTTAAAATTACTACACAATTGCATGTGCATGCTAGCAATTATAACTTTTTAGGAAAGATTAGGCGAGGTATCTAGTCGAGTATCTCTTTAACCCCAATTGTGCATTAAAAAGCATCCTAACATGATAATTGCATAGGATAGTTGCAAGCCAATTATAGATTGAGACTACTCTGCGTGGTTCGACTAAGTTTTGTATGATGTGATTGATGTGAATGTTGTAATATTTTTTTTGTGTACGACTGTGTGCATGATGCAATTGAATAAATTTGAAAGGTAAATGTACCATAAAGTTATGACAGTTAGCTAAGAGTATTGACTGTATGTATAGCCCTCGTAGGGAGGTGTCTTAAGGTATGGGTGTACTCTTGAAGTGAGCCAACCTCGTGTGCTAGCCGCTCATTGTGTGAATTTGTCTGCCTAATGATAAGTTAATAAATAATAATAGATGGGTTATATCAATGTGTTTGAGAGATGTCCCGCCCTTGCCACTGGTCTTGCCTACTCGGGGAGCCAGCAGTGCAAGGCTCCAGGATATCATGGTGTGATGTGCTTTGCGTTGGGCTCTCCCGCCTTCCTAACTTAGGTGTCCTAGGGAAGGCTAAGTAACTTTTCTTAAAATTCACACATCCATGGATGATTGTTCTACCGCTGCAGCATGAATGAATCCATATCATTTTGGGTCACTACAGGGTTGTCTCCCAGCTGTAGGTCACCTGTGGTGTAAACGTGCCTGTGTTTGTACCGACAGGAGCTGTCAATTTACTAAAGCAAATGTAAATGAAATGATTGTAAATGAAATAAATGTGAATAGAGCAAATGTAAATGAAGTAAATATGCATGAAATGAATGTGACAATCAAATGTGTTAATTGTGGTCATTGAGTGGTCCCCACATGTTGTGGAATGTGTGAGAGGCTTTCATGATAAGTTATGTGAATTCAGGCAACTATCATGATGTGATAGTGTTTATGCTTTTCGTATATATTACATCTCAAATATGAGCTCTTACCTTAGAGTGTTAGGGATTTATCTAGTTTGTTGTCATACTAAGAAGACTAAGCTTTCTATTGTTCACTTTTTTCAGGTTTTGGCAGACCCGGGGTAGTAGGTTGATCAGATGGCTCAACTCGGATCCTATTGGGGAGATTTGGGATATATTGTAATGCAGGTGCGTCGGGTTTGGTCTCATTGATGTCTTGTTTTTGTTAGACATCAATGTTGAAGTTTTGGAGCATTTTTTTCATATGTGTTACCGAGAAATATGAAGTGAATTTACTATATAATGAAATATTTGCCTCATTGTCTTTTGATGTGCATAGCTCATTTCGAATCGTTGTGTCGTCGCACCTTGACGTTTTACGTTTTAACAAAAAAAAAAGTTATTTGGATATCAAAATGTTGGGGTGCGACAATATTCATTTGTGCAAAAACGGTATAACTAAATAGCCTACGTTGCGGAACTAGCCTATGATGAGTTTGTTAATTAGATCTAAATTGGGTCTCTAGAATATTATAGGAATATTTAAGGCCGGTCATCAATAGATTTTCTTCCTACCCGGAAAGACTTCGTAGTTGTGTTGTTTATCAGGAAAGGAAAAAAAGCAAGAGAAAATGTTTAAGAAGAAGTGCAATAAGAAAATGGAGGTGAACTCCTGTGAGGGCAAGGGGCATAGGTATCAGCAACTGTGGACGCACCTGTCCGGACCGTCGATGGATCTATTGTCCAAAGAAGTGCTCAATAATTATATTTGAATTCATAGGTGTATTGGCTAGTTAGGTCAAGATGATTAGACTCCGTTTTGTATAGAATGTGTCTCTTCAGAAGTACCCCAATTGTGGGCTATCTATTATTATCGTCGAGGCCTAACGAAGAAAGAGGGTGCTCCATTTTGACTATAAGGAAAGAAGGCGAATATATATATATATATATATATTACACCAAAATGAAACTGTTGTTCTTCAATTTGCCGTAAGCCTTCTGTATCAATGGCTGGTAAGCCTTCTGTATCAATGGCTGGGGACCAAGGTGAGCACATACCAAATGTTAATTCTGGCGCAAGTCTCTTTAATATCGTTGTCTTCAGCTAGACGAACGGCTAGGCTATAAATAACCAAGAACATTGTTAAAGTGAAAAAGTGACCTCAATATGCGACAATTCTCCTTCCCGGAACTCGGAAGTCCACCTTTCGTCGAATCTGCCTCCCCCAATCTTGCTTTTGTTTTTCTTTCCACTAGTTATGTACATGAGAGCCGTTGACAAACTCTTAAATTAAATGGATTCAGCCAGGCTGTTCTTTTTATTGAATCAAGGGAATTCAGTGATTCATGGATTGAATTACTTGTGAGTCCACCACAACAGTCATCGTATACAGAAACCCATAAAACATGTGTAAGAGTTAGCATGATTATAAAGCGTTAGTGTTTAGAGTTTCCAACCCATTGTTCTACCGTTCGCATTTCCTATCTGCATTAGGAACCGTTCGCATTTCCTATCTGCATTAGGAACCCTAAACCCCTTCTCCCGCGAAAACCAAAAACTCGCTCTCTCGCGAAGCTTCCCTTGCCGTTGACATTTTTTATTTGTCGCCGGCGTTTCACTCTCGTGAAGCTCCCCCCTCGCCCTCAGCATTTTTTGATTTGTTGTTGCCGGCGTTTCACTTCCACAAGCTCCTTTCACATTTTTTATTTGTCGCCGGCGTTTCACTCTCGTGAAGCTCCCCCCTCGCCCTCAGCATTTTTTGATTTGTTGTTGCCGGCGTTTCACTTCCACAAGCTCCCTTCACCATCGCCCTCGACATTCTTTTCCTTCAACCACTGTTCTTTCTATTCACCTTCGCATTCTTCTGGCTGTCGTGCTTCGTGAAAAGGAGCGGAGGAGTTCTCAAACGATGTTTAAAATAATTTCGCAGTGAAGCTGTCCTGCTCCTCTGTACCGGACAAGCCTTTCGGCGTCTGCTTTGTGATCGACTGATTGTGGTATGTGAACGCTGAAACGTCTCTTTCTCACATAACTTCTATATTTGGGCCTGAAGGATGCTTTCATCTAGGGCACCATTATTATCTCGAGCCATGGTGGCGACGTTCTGATAGGAGGAGACAACCATTACGGAGAACTTTTGGTTTGTCCCCACAGCGTTCCGAGTGTCCCTCTTTAGTCGTCTTCCACTCCAGCTCCTTCTTTGCATCTGCGTTCACTTCCCTAAGTGAGCCGATGCTTTCTTCTCCTTCGTCCTGCTTATGTATTTCATTTCTTCTCTTCTTAGACTTGCTAAGAGTTGGCCGCTTTCATGTGCTGCGTTTTCTAGCATGATGATACTCGATCATGATTATTATGATTTCCCCCCTTTTCCTTAGGATTTTTTTTATTAATTTTGCGTGTTTAGCTCCGGATCTAGGTGGAGTTTTCATCTACATGCAGTTTAGTTGTGCTTTCGTTGTTTAATTTTTCTGCGTCCCTCTTTCTTCTTTTTCAAGAATTTTCAACTAGTTTGTGGCTTGTTTAATAATTTGTCTCCTCAGTTCATTTTTATGATCATCATCATCATCATTTTCCTTTGATCTTTTATGCAGGGCGTTCTCTGAATATGTGTTTTTGTTTCGGCATGATCATTATTTGGGTTCTTCCTTTACATTACCTTGTTATTTTAATTGTTGTTATACTTGATTCTAGTTAGAGATACTGTTTCGATCGTCAACCTCTCTTAGATTTAGACGTTAGAATAAACTTGTCCAATTAAAAGCAGAGGCAGTTTTCTGTTTTAATTTATCAGTTATTGAACAGTGAATTGACAAGTGTTTTTTTTTTTCAGTTTTTCAATTGTAAACTTGGTGAAAATTCAGTTTAGGTGTTTAAAAGCTACATTTAGAATTTCAGAATTATTCTATATGTATTTCATTTTCTGTATTTTTTACATGGAATTATTCAAGCTAACCTTGAAAGTTTTGCTCTGCTTTTCTTTCATTTAGTTTTGCCCTGTTAGTGATTTGATTGATGATTGTAACTTTACATCTTACAAAGTTCCTATCAGTATATTAATAGGTTGAATTGCTTGTTAGATATTTCCTTGATTTGTTTCCAACTAAGCCATGCTCTGTTTCCTCTTATGTTTACTTGCCAGTGTGCCGTTTGGGAAGATCAAAAAGTGAATCCTCCTGCTGGTTATGTGTACGTGTACCACCTTGCAACTAGTTCTTTGATTGGTGCTTGGAGGGTGCATCTCTATTCTTTGTACACGTTATGACTTATGAGTATCAGATCTTCCGTTTGAAATAATTGACATGTTAAGAAAGTAAACTGAAGGACTTGATCAAGTAAAACTTTGTTGGCATTTTGTAATGATTTTTAGTTGTCTTTTCTGTTGTGAACTGGGAAACAGCTTATTTGTGTCATGCAGTCAATCTTGTTAGACTTCTGCTGATGCTGATATTGCCAATAAATCTAAAATGTATCGCATGGACACTCCGTTTTTTTTTCTGCAGTACCCCAACTTCTAGATCAGTCACACAGGAGTTCATTAAATGGGCATTATCCTGCCTTGAAATTGCAATTCATGTTTCTGTTGCTGAAATTTGATGACTTCCAACTGCTATTCAATGTTATCAATGACAGTTTCACTGTTTCAGAGCCATATTGCTTTGTTTACTGATGTGGCATATAGGCGTATTGCCCTACCTTTTCAATGTTATGAATTTAAAAACATTTTAAAATAATTTAAGCTGAATTAAAAATGACAAAGAAGAACCCATGACTGCCTTACATCAATATTGGTAGGGCCAATACCGTAGGTGTTGATATGCTCCACTATGATATGCTCCACTATCAAGCTATATTGATAACATTACTGGCATTAGTTTTGTTAATGATCCACAATGTTTTTCAGGTCATAACCAATCCACACTCTTGTTAAACTTTTAGCAAGACATATTGGCAATGTAAGTCTATATTGAGCTGTCTTTTTATTTGTGTATTGATGTTTTCTTTCTGACTGATTTTGCTTGTCAGTCAATTGAGACTGTGTCAAAGGTGATGCAGAGGCCATTCTGTATGGATCCCCCAAAACCTAGAGTATGGTGTCATTGACAAGGTTCTCATCTATGCACTCACACAGAATATAGTAACACTGAGTTTTTTGTGCTTTTAGTTTCCTAGTGTCTAAAAGATATGGCCGCTTATCTTCTGTTTGATTAAAAATGGCAGGCGATCAGCTACACACTTCACCTCCTAAAGTAGAAGATTTCTTGGGTAGTGCATCCATGGGAGGACATCAGTATGGAGGTGAAAACCAGGCCATGGCTCTTAGGCTAGACAGCATGTATTACCAACAAATGTTGGCATCCAACACTAGCTAGCTTTTCAGCCGCTGCAGCAACATGGCAGTTGCTTGATGACAAACCACGAGTTTTTCCTCTCATCATTGGGTGATGCCTTTTCCTTATCAGATGGCTTAGCTGCCACTTCACAGTTACCGTAGCATCTTGGAGCAGGAACAATAACAAGCTAGTCAACGCACCTGGCCTTAGGTCGGAATAAATCCTTGTAAACATTTTCAGTCCCTTTATGCTTGTTAATTCGTACTATTTTTGTAATTAAAAGCTAGTTTGTCTAAATTTTATTGTTCATAGTCGAACTAGATTGGATAAGAAGACATTGTTCTCATTAATTACAGCATGTTGTATTAAAAAACAGGGCACCCGTTTGGGATGCTGCAGTAAAAAAGAACCTCAAATAATTAGTAACGCACAGAGTGCATTGGTAATAGTTCACTAACCCATCTTTTTTGTTAGAATTGACCAGAAAATTTTGTTATTAATAAATCTTACTAACTCATGACATTGTAGGTAAAGGCTTTTATAACGAGGCCTTTAGTAACACATTTTCTAACGCAAGGCCTGTGTTTAGGAACGTTCCGAGTCAACTCGAGCTCAACTCGGACACACTCAGTTAAGCTGACTTGAGCTCAGCTCGTAAGTTAAACGAGTTGAGTTTGAGCTTAATTGATCCCTTGAGTTTGTAAATAAGTTGAGTTTGAGTTGGATGAACTTGACTCGATTAAGCTTCTTTAACTAATACTTATTTTTGTAATTTCAAACTTAAAATGGCTTAAGTAAAAACATGAAAATTTTAAGCTAAAAATATATATTAAAGGAACATGAGCTTAAATGAGTGGAGCTTGAGCTTGAACTCGATTAAGTGAGCTCGAGCCGAGCTCAAGCTGAACTTCAGCTCCACTCGCTCGTTGCACGTTCCCTAACCCTCCTAGCTGGGTTAGTATATACTTTGCTAACACACTTGTTGTGTTAGTAAATACTTCTTTTTTTGTAGTGATCCCAAAAAACTTTTTGTCATATTCATTGAAAAATAAATGTAAAACATAAAAAAAGGAAACTTAAAATCATCTTAAAAATATTTAAAAAAATGAACAATCACTATGAACTTTAAAAAACATCAGTGAAAGTTTTACTGACATGGATTGTGGCACTACCATATCGCCAGTGCTAAAAGTGATCATGTCGTTGAAAGCATTAATAGCCAAACAAACAACATTAGTGAACATCGACTTTGCTGGAGCAAAGCTTGTGCCAGTGAAGATCAATTTTAAGTGACATCTTAATCATGCCACTCAGGAGTTTAACAATAATAACATGATTGCAATGTTAGAAAATGATAAAAACTTCAAGTGCATTTTGCAGCAACACTGAATAACTTTTATTGGCTCACCAATGGTGTTGGCCAATAGTGACATGCTATGTAGCATAACTAAAGATTACAACTATTTAGCGGCATTCCTAGCAGCACTAATAACTTTGTATGTTTCTTTTACATAAAAGCAAAATATGAATATTCCAATTTTTGGAATACATCCAAACCTGCAAACCGATGAGTTTTTTTTTTTTTTACCAATATAAATATATATGCCTGATTTTTTAAGTCTAGCTCAAAGAAAAAAAGAAAACATAGAACCACACTACCAAAAATGGTTATTTACTTATGCATGGAAAGGACCACATCAGCAAATTTTTATATTTATTGACTTAGTCTGGAATGTGCCAGTAAAGGTAGAATCACTACTGACATTTAGTTCACAAAGGCAGGCAGCCTTTACTGACACACAGTCAGTCCACGTCATTCAAAGTTCCTTCTATTTTTTGTTTAGTTGAAGAAGCCTGTAGCTTTCCCTTCCCCATTGGTTTTGAAAGATGGCTCCCCTTTCATTTCCAAACCCTAGTCTACTTCGGTATTGGATGGAACCCCTTAAACATAGTATTCCCCATTATGGGTGTAATGAATTTCCGAAGCCTTTCCCTTTGTCTCAGGGGAGATGGACATTCAAGATAGGAGATTAAACCCGAACCCATTTCATCATCCACTGATTATTTCCAACCTATTCTTTTGTATTAGATTTATGATTGATCATCAGAGTCCTATAACTTGCTTTTCAAAAACAGTAATTGATTTGTACCTAGGGCATTTTTTAAAAGTTTTATCAACCAAACTTGCATGGTTTGTTCATCCATGGCTTTACCCAATTTCTATCTAGGCCTTTTTTTGAACAAGTATTTTGCAAATTTCAGTATTTTTACATTACTTAAGATGAAACAGAAGGAAATGTGCTGCCTCGGTCCAACCAAAATTTTTCAGAGCTGAAAGAGAAAGAAATGCCCTGCCCTGCCTCAGTTCAACCAAAATCATTATCCGAGGTGAAAGGAAAGGAAATTCCCGCTTTAATCCAGCCAATTTTGTTTTGAGGTGAAAGGGAAGGAAATGCCTTATTTCAACACAACCAAAATTATTGCTTGAAGCAAAAAGGAAGGAAATGCCATGCTTCTATCCAACCAAAATTTTCATCAAAGCAAAAGGAAAGGAAATATCTTGTCTCATAACAGCCAAAATTTTCATCAAAGCAAAAGGAAAGGAAATATCTTGTCTCATAACAGCCAAAATTTTCATGCAAAACAATCATTTTCCCCAAGACTACATGGAAAGAAATGTCATGCCTCAGTTGAACCGAAATTTTATCCAAAAAAACAGCAATTTACAACCCAAGGAAAAGGGAAGGAAAAGTTTGCCTCGACCAAGCCAATATTCAACCACCAATTTTATTCAAAGACGGTCATCATTTTTCCAAGGTGAAAGAGAAGGAAACGCTTTGCATCAGTCCAGTCAAATTCAACCAATCTTGAAGCAAAAGGAATGGAAACACCTTGCTTCAATCTACAAAAAAGAAAAAGAAAAAGAATTGTAGTTGCATGGCCTTCCATTTAAACTAAGTCTTGGAACTAGCATTTTCATCTTGATTAGGAATATATAACTTGGCATTGTCTATGTAAATGCTATTTTAATGTTATTTTATCATCGATCATTTTAAGCACATTTATTAATAAAGATTTTGTCGATTGACTTGATTAGGAACATATAACTTGGTATTGTCTACGTAAATGTTATGTTGATGTTATTTGTCATAGTTTGTCTTAAAGACATTAGTTAATAATGATCGTTTTATTGATTTGATTATGAACATATAACTTGGTATTGTCTATGTAAATATTAAGCTTGCTAAACCGTCTGCAAACTGATTGAACTCCCTTTTGACATGGAGAAACTGAAATTTGTTAAACTGTTCGTCTAGTGCTTTTGTCATCTCTTGATATGGCATGAGTTTGGAATCTTTCACTTTCTATTCATCATTGACTTAATTTACAATAAAGAAGGAGTTTTGTAAGCATGAACTCTTTTGACATTAAATTTTGCCATGTTGTGTGTGTAGACTAAATCCAACATGAGTGAATGTGTTATCATTTCCTTTTCGCATGAGAGTAAGAGAATTACTATTCCTATTCTCACCATGTTCTTGGATCCATCAAAATACAAGGTCCATGTTGGTATGGATTCTACATGCAAGATAATTTCACCAGGGAAACTATCCTCTGCCTTGAGTTCTTCTGTCATGAGTAAATCAACCAATGATTGGCTATTGCATGTCCTTTTACAATTTTTTGAGGAATGTATTCTAGATCATACTGCATGAGGAGTAATTGCCATTTAGTGACTGAGAAACAACTTTTCTAGAATATATTTGAGTGGATTTAATCGAAAGATTACTTTGACTTCGCATGAAATAAGGTAATGCCTGAGTTTCTGACACATCCAAACCAATGCTAGACAAGTTTTCTCTATCAATAAATATCTTTTTTCATATTGCATGAAGGTCTTGCTCATATAATATATTGTATGTTCAATTTTACACCCTTCTTCATACTAGGCTAAAAATCCACCACAAGCTGAGCCATTCACAACGACATATAATAGAAGTGGTTTTCTTAATATTAGTAGTTGAAGGACGAGCGGATCCAACATGTACTATTTTATGTCCTCCAAAGATTGTTGACATTGTGGGCTCCACTCAAATTTGACCCCCTTTTCTAAGAAGAGGGTTGAATGACTTGCATCTGAGAGCCAAGTTTGAAATGAATCTTCTAATTGCTTGAATTCTGCCATGTAAACTTTTCAATTCTTTGAGAGTCATTTGGGCAGGCATGTCGATTATTGCTTTAGTTTTTGTCATATCTATTCCAATTTCCTTTTTGCTAACTAAATATTCAAGAAGCTTTTCTAATTCAACACCGAATACACATTTCTGCAGGTTCAATTTCAATTGGCATTAAATTACTCTGTTAAATATTTGCTTGAGGACAGTAAGATGGTCTGTTCGAGTGTAGGTCTTAACTAGGATGACATCAACGTATGCATCCATGAATTTATACATTTTTTCATGAAAGATTGTTGATATTGCTCGTTGATATGTAGCCCCGACATTTTTTAGTTCAAAGGGTATTGCTGTATAGCAGAAGGTTTCCCAGGGGGTTGTGAATGAAGTTTTTTTTTTATCTTTGACTGTCAACTTGATCTGGTTATATCATATAGGATGGGGCCATATGTGATCAGAGAAATTTTTCTTGGGAATTCTTACCTCCTAATCGATGTGGACAGGGTAGAATTACTTGATCCTGTCAAAGCACTTCATCTCAAAAATTTCTATGCTTGATGTACTCATTTTCCTTTCATCAATAAAGATTGTATTTCCTAATAGCTAGACTTATCTTGTCTCATATGATTAGTGATTCATCTTTCCTTCAACCCTAGAATTAGGAGTATCATTTATTTCAATACGCCCGATCACATTATCCAATGGCAAAAAAATTTCAAAGGAAAAAAATCAAAATCATTTGTTTCAAAATAAAAGAACCTCTTAAGTGTCACAATTTCCAAACTTTTGCCCCCAGGAACGGGAAAAACTTTGCAGGTTTTCAAAAGGTCTTTGAATGAACATATAACTTCAAATTTACAATCATGATCTCAGTAACTCATGATCAAATGTTTTCAAGGTTCTTTTTCATAAAAACCATGGAGCCTCACATGTAAATGTTGAATGCCCACAAGTATAAAATCTTAAAAACATACGCATATTACATAGAAGCCTTCTAGTCTTGGTGCCTTTTCTGCAAAATTTTCGAATAGCACAGCTCATAAGACCATCAGACTGATGAAAATTTCACATAACTACACCATTTTCTAGTGTCTATGTGCACTAGAGATGCACTCATTTTCTAGTGCCTAGGCATATGAGAGCTTCATCTCATGCCTAGATGCACTCATTTTCTAGTGTCTAGGTGCACCAGAGTCTCGTCTCGTGCCTAGATATGCTCTTTTCTCGTGCTTAAAGCATGCACCAGCATTCAAAAGTAAGAGGTGTGAATTTCAAAACGGAATATCCCAATGGGACTTGTTTATTGGATTTTAATATTACACGAATAAGAGAAACAATAACTAATCATTGCTTAAGGAGAACCTGGTGAAATTCATGAGAAAAAAAGAATTTGAATTGGTTCGGGTTGATCAAACACAACACTACAAATGAGTGTTAAGAGATGAGTTTGAGGCAAGTATAGTCATTCCTCTGAATCAATACTGGAGAGTATTGGGTAGGCATAAAACTTGACTTGCATTTGTTCTGCAAAGTTATGCGGTCCATGTTTGTTTAGTTATGTCTTCTAAAGCAATTTGAACTCGAGAAAGTAAGTCTAAAAGGTGTTCCACATCTAGTACCCAAGAGCCGATTGGCTTAGAAGCTACAGACCTAAAAGCCCGTTACAAGGGTTCAATAGAAAGCCCAATAGACATAACATTATACATGACAGAACTATACAATATTACCAAAGCAGTGAGGCTCCATAGTTACCTGTGGGGTGGTGAGGTATTTCTCCCAAACAACAAAGGATGGTCAAAGCGAAAGCAAGCAAAGAGTTCAAGAACTAAATGGCCACAAATTCAGAGGAAAGAATGCAAAAGCAAAATTGAAAGAAAAAGAAAATGAGTGCTTGCTTGAAAGATCACAACTGTTTGCAATATGAAATTCTATTGTCAATAACAATAAATTCCTTGTCATGTGAAACTCATTAAATCAACAATTAATCTTTTACGAGATTCTTTATGAAATGAGAGTCTACCTTCCAAAACTTTATAACAAGATAATCAAGGGAACTTTGTTCCAAGAACCTCAAAAAGCTTTAATTAGAGTGGGTCTTTTCGTCCTTTCGAACTGTGAAAAGATTAAAGCAGGTCCTCAAAAGGATATCAATCTAGCAATAAACATGACTTACTCAAAATGTTGGATTTGCATATGCTCACCCTAAGGAAAATCCCACTTTCAAAACTTGTCCATCATAGGCACACAATGTCACAGTGATCTTGGTAGCACTTCACGTTGTTCATTTTGGCTTAAAGCAGCTCAATTGAGCTTGATGGGCCCGACTTCATCAGAAATTGCAAGTTTTCAGCTTTTCTTCCTACTCTCAACTTGAACCAAACCCAAACTAGTTCTTCATATTTCATCTACCTTAACTTTGTGGCTTAGGAAGTACTACCAAATTTTAGTTTTACTGAGTTTAGAACCTATAAGACAAGTCAACCAACTACCCATTTTAACAGTTCTAATCCAATGTCATCCCAACTAAGTCAAATTAACCTAGATTGAGCTTAGGGTATGTTAAACATGTTGAGAATAGCAAAACGCTAGCTCAGCGCCAGTTAAGCCATCACATATTTTGTTCAATTTAGTTTCCAAACAACTACTTCACAAAGTGTCACTCCATTTCTAATGTTGGAGCTTAAATTCATCCCAATTCCATCATGATAATTCCCGCCAGGTTGGGAATGTCTTTTTTCCTGAGCATATCCAGCTTCTGCCAGCTCGATTCCAATTACATCATTCATGGTGAAGCATAATTTCAATTTTACAAATTCACTATGCTAATATATTTCGTCCATTCATTCACTTCACTCCTATTTATATCTGGAGCTCATTTCAACTGTGATTTTCATCAGAACTTTATAACTTCTTGATTGATTATAGTATGTGAGTCACTAATCTAGGTTTCCTCGGCTTACCCTTTTGAAAACTCCACTCTAAGCCCATATAACTTGCCATCTCTATTTTAGCCTTAGTTTTTCACTTTTTTTTGTCTACATTTGTGATTTTAGAAAGACTAACTTTTTGAGCACACTGGATAGATTTTTTGAATTTTGTTTGAACTAGACTAGGATCTAGGATATCGCGTCCATGACCCTACTAAATTTGGGAACTAAATTCCAGTTGTCATTATTTTAGATTGGTCAGGCCTAATATGCCTAATATGTTTCACCTAACTAAACCTCCCATAAATAGCATCAATAAGGCCCATAAATTATAGTTTCCTTGAAATTGTTGTAAATAATTTGAATAGGAGCAACAAATCATAGTTTATGGAAAATAGTCTTAGTAGAGTGCACATACCCTAGACTTCTCAAAACTTAAAAAAAAAAGATTTTTCATATCCAGTGGTTTAAGTTACTCAAACTTGCTTGAAATAACCTCAGCAGCACCCACAAATCTTAGTGCAACCATACCTACTAGACATAGTGCTAGCATGACCCACAGAACCTAGTTCAACCCAACCTATCAAAATTTAGCTTAATGGATCCCACATAATCCAATACCTGATTTACATATGGTAGGATCCACCAGACCTAGTCCTCCAAAGCCTAGTTGGTTTAGAGTATCTTGATTGGGCTCATCCACCTCACCAAAAATTGAACCTGGCTTAACCAACTGAATTTAGTTTCTAGCCTAGATTCACCCAATTCAAATCAGGTCATCTAGACCTCATTAAAATGACTGAACCCTGGCCAAAAGCATGTACAACCCGAGTCTCACCCTAGGTCAAACTTAGCTAATCTTCTAGCTCAGTTATCGGTCAATTGAATTCAATTCCTTTAAACCAGTCTCAACTTGGCTTGGTGAAATAGGACATATGAAACTTGAGTCGTTTAAAATATCCTAATATTGCTTTTAAATTATGTACGTTAAAGTTGGCCTTTTAGCAGTTTAAATTATGTGATTTATTATTCATCAAAAAAACTATGTACGTTAAAGTTGGCCTTTTAGCAGTCTGCATGCTCATGTTAATTGTATGTTAACCATGTTTGTAAGCATTTTGTATATGTTGCCTGTTCACACTTCTGAAAATGTTTTTGAAAACCTAGATGATTTTTTTTTTAAAAAGGGTCTTTTGTTTTTAGTCCAAAGATCATATAGGTCTTTTTAATAGTCATTCCCCCAAGTTTCTTCATATATGTCAAGGTCAACTTTCCATTCAATCTATGTCATGTATATCTATTGGGGACGACCCTAGATGTCCATTCATTTCAACCGATCTGGTTTTTTTAGGGTCTGGTCACCAGTTTCTATTATTTGATTTATTCTTTCACATTCCATTCAGTGTCAACTTTGTAAATTGCATCTAACCCTAACGTGGATAATCCGACTGATAGTATAGACTTCATCCTTCCTTTTCGATCTGCCAACTATCTGATTTTATAGCATCGTATAATCGTAGTCCATTTGTCTATTCATTGTAATCCTAGGTCATCTTAGTTATGTCTCCCTAATTTGTTTGTTTGTCTGAATAGTGACAAGTCTGTTCACCCACTTTGTGTCCCTCTAGTGATCAATGTCAATATCTTCCTTTAGCTTGTATTGAAAATAAACCATTGATTCCCAAAAAGTGTTATCCTGGTCTAGAATGTCGCCTAGGTAAGAAGGTGTCTGTCATTGTCTAATCCTTAGGGAGAAGTGAGAACCAAATTTCCATTGTCGTGTTGGCCTTGTCATTAGTAAAGAGATTTCTACAATTGTCAACTCCTTTTATTCAATCCTTCTATCCAGTTTTGTAAACTTACTTCATGTCAGTTTGTCTAGATCTAGTTTGAACTCTTCTTTCCTATTTACTTTAGGAAACATTTGATATTGCCAAAGGATTGCTACAGTAAAGGCTGGATGCAGCCCAACCAAACCTGAAGAGGGAATGAAACCATAGCGCTGCAAAGCTTCTCCAAGGTCACCGAGAAATTTGCATCTGGACAACATAGATCCAGTACTTTACACTGTGTTTGAGAAGATGATGCTCAAGTTCATGGCTGAACATGGCACCTTAGTAGCGGCTCACTCCAAGAAGGATAACAACATACTAGTTAAGGAGCAGGTTAAGCAGAAGTGAGTTTCACCATTGCCTACGATCTAGACCATTTTGAGATGCTCAACCAATTTCACTGGTCGACCTAGGATTTTATCTCCTTCAACTCTATCATGCCATTATCTAAGATACTAGAAAAGATCAAGATTGATCTTGATGTGAATGGGGATGCATGTGATAGATCCATCCCAGTAAAAAATAGGTAGAAGGACAAAACACTTGGGAAGTTGCTCAAGGGTGAGATAGGTCCAAGCAAGGGCAATCATGGTAACAACAACACATGGAAGGCCAGAAAGCAATCAAATGACAAGAGAAAAGGTCAATTCACTTAGGGACAAAACAAGCTGAAGAATGGAGCTATGACAAACACTTCATTCCATTTGATTGACCAATATTGGAGACATTAAATCATTTGATTTTAAAGGGGAAACTCACACTTCTGAAGGTTAGGAATCAGCCAGTCCTTATGAAAAAACACAAGGATTGATGATAGTACTCATTACCATACTGGCCTCTACCATCACCCAAGGGCTGATTCCCTTTAGTTGTCTACAATATGTGGCTGGACCCTAGCTATGAGACACCCCAGCCACGAGAGAAACCTTGGAGACCAACTGCTTTGTTGGTGACCAGTGATGCTTTTGACCTATCTTGGTGAGTTTTTTTTTGTGCATCATTACAGCACCAGTGCACACACCTAAAATTGGTCGTTGACCACTAACTTGTCACTAATAGACTTTTGCAGATGGTCCACTTGCCACAGCTCCTTCTTTGTCTCACACTATACAACAATCTTTTTGGGGGCCCCTTTGCACCAATCAGACTAGGCTTGGCAGGGTCCGGCCATGGCTGAGCTTGGCCGTGATGGATGCAATTGCCTAGGTTACGCTCTACCATCCGGCCCAAAGTGGCCTAAGCTACCATCTCATGAAATAGCCAAACCCTACCAACAGCCCTGACATTTAGGCCTCGCGTGAAGGCGCGTTGCTTTGTATTGTGCCCGACTATTGGGACAACAGTCAACCAATGACCATGACCTAGTTCTGCCTAGTTCAAGCAAAGCCTCAACTTAGTCCTACTCCGACCAAGCCTAGGCAACCTAATCCATAGCTGGAAAGGCCCACTAAGACCTTCCTGCCATGTCTGACTCTATGGTGCCCATAGCTACCTAGCCATAGGCTACCAGGCAACCATCATCGACTGTAGATTTCTGCACGGCCACTACTCCAACCAACCCTATGAAACCTTATTTCTAGCTTCTAAGCCCCACCAAGATCCTGCTGGCATGTGGGTCTTAGTGGTGCCCAAAGATAAGTAGATGTAGGCTACCAGACAACCATCATCCACGGGTGGCATCTGCACAACCACCTCTAATTGTTTAGGGTGTGAACTAGTTGTGGCTGTGGGGCAATAGACTACCAGCCAGCCTTCGACCTAGGCCAACAATCTCTTAGCTGCCTCTACTCACATATAGCTGCAATAGCAGCTCAATCGTTGACTCTCAGACTACTTCCAGCTAGTGGCTTGGTCATCTGTGATCATGTTGCTGGCTAGCATCGGGCCTGCCTTCATCATCCTCCGTGGCCATCTCTCTTGTTACAGGCTGCCTTTGTCCTGCTCGGCTCCATAAACTATCGACCACTACTAGTCTACTTGTCCATGCCTTGGCCTTGACCAGGCTGCTACCTGCCAATGACAAACCCTTTGTTTAGTTTTTTTGTCAGCCAAACTGCCCTGGCTACCTGTGCAGACAGCTTGCCGATACTAGCCTCTAACTGTGACCATCTTGGCCAAAACAGCTCCACCACACCAAGCTGGGCCCTATCTTCGCCCTTAGCCTCTGGTGTAAGGGGAACTATGACCCAGTTCAAGGTTTGCCCTAGGAATTTTCCCTTACACCAACATGCCACTGTCATGCCTTGAATTGCTTGCTCGGTTGTGAAACCCTTGGCCCTAGGCCAAGGCTCTTACTTTACTTCTCTCTCAATCTTCCTCACCTCCCATAGTTTAGCGGATCATGGGCACACCATAGACATTTGCATTTATCTAGGGAGAGTGCATTATGTAAGGTTTATAGTATGGGAGGGAACACTTGTAAATGGGGCCAATCATTATAGGAACTAATTTACATTCTTTAGAAAAGAATCAAGAATCAAGTAACAAATAACAACCAATTGTGATACAAATAATCATTTCTCATTCTCCAAGTCTTCTACACTCTTCTAGGCTCAGGTGAACACAAGAGATAACTTTATGCCTCAAAGGCCCCTAAACCTGACCAAGAGGAATACAAGAAGTTTCAACAAGTCATGCTCAAATTCAACAAAGAGCAAGCAGAGACAAACAAGAAGAAAAATGAAAAGAATGAATCATTATCCAACGACAATGATACCTCCAGCAACACCACTATCAAAAACAGTAGTGGAGAAAACAGGCAAACCCCTAAAGAGAAAAAGGAGGAGGAATCAATTAAGATCAAGCTCCAAGAAGTGGAGAAGAAACTCAATGTCATCTAGCTTAAAGGCAAGACCAAACAGAATTTCACTTGTGAAGTCTTCTATGAAAGCTTCGAGAACAACGAGTACATCAAGAACTTGCCAAAGAAGTTAGTGAAATTTGATGGCTAAGGTGACCCAAAAGCTCATTTGGTGATATTCTTCACCCAAAAGCTCATTTGGTGAAATTCAGGAACAGCCATCGTGCTCTCTTTTGCTGATTTCCATGAAGCCTAGAGGGAATAGCAGCACAATGGTATTGGGAGCATATACCCGACAAAACTCAAAAGATATTGAGTGGTTCATTCAGAACATGAAAACTGCACCAACTATTACTACCCTATGAAACCTTCGACAAAGGCCTAAAGAAAAGGTCAGAAACTCCATCCAAAGATGGAGATACGCCTGTAACAAAATGAGGGATCCAATATCCCAATCTCTTGCCTTGGGGTTAATCACTAACAATCTTTCTCAACCATTGAGAAGCCTAATTTCCAATTTTCCCATAAAGTCATTTATCGACTTGACGTAGAGAGTCAAATGCATTGAATCTAGAATAGAAACTAGAGCATTTGATGTAGTCATATCAACCAAATACAAAGAAGAGGCCAAAAAGAACAACGCCTAGTATGTTCATGCCAATGTCATCACATGCTTGGCGAAGAAAGAAAAATTTGACTCCAAAGTTGGACCCAACACCAACAACAATAACAACAACAAGAACAAACACCCAAACTAGAGTTACAATAGAAAATTTATAGCCTTGGAACAATCTTACAAAGAAACCATGGATGAATTACTAAAGAAGGGCACAATATCATTGCCAAAGTTGCTAATCCTCTTCCTATCATGGGGAGAAACAAAAATCAATTCTGCAAATTCCACCAAGTACTAGGGCATGACACAAAAGATTGCTTGGTACTCAAGAATATAATCTAGGATGTAGTAGACAAAAAATTAATCAAAGTGACTCTTGGACAGCCAAAAACAGTCACCAATCCTTTTGCAAAGCATGGAAAATAAATTGTTTCAATTATTAGACATACTTCTATCCCATCCAAGCTGCAAGTCATGGTGACTCGCAAGAAGGAAACTCCTATTAACTTCTTCAAACTATTTGCAAGGAAAGATAAAGGGAAAACTAGGTTTGGAGAAGCACCTGCCAGTTCTAACCCCATAGAAGGAGAAGAATCAGATCCGGAGCCTCTGGAAGCACTATACAATTGGCAAGAACCTACAACCCAAATCAAGATTGAAAAATTCAGTTCAAATAGAGGGAACCAATAGCCTATTTTTGTACCAAAATGACCCAATATACTTCACAGATGAAGATATCCCCAATAGGGGCACTCTGCATAATGACGCCGTCCACATTGCAATCACAACACATGGCATTACAGTTACCCACATATTAGTCGATGGTAGGGCAAGTTTCAGTATCTGTCCATTTCAGACAACACAAGCTCTAGGGATCCAAGGACCAGAGTATGCACACGGGTGGATTGAAGCTGAATCCAGTCTTCTTTGTAGATTTTGGGCTTGAACCTGATGGTCCAATTTAGGGTTGACTTCATGGTCGTTTGAGAATACATGAGAGAATAAATGAGATGAGAACGGAAAGAAGATGCATATTCAAACAAGAGTGCCCATTATGTTGAAGTACCACATGGGAATTGCTCAAGAAGCACAACGCCTTGGATTGTTGGATTAATTTGGAGAATTCAAAAAGGTGGCATGTCAACATCGTAGATAAGTTTTTAAATACAAGAGTGGATGTCTTCGTCGCATGTTTTCCCTCCCTCACGGATGAAAAATGTTTCCCATCAAAGAAATGATGGTGAAAATTTTACCCCAATTCTCTTTTTTGTCCCACACCATCCTAGAAAGAGGACAAAAAGATGGATTGGGTTGTGGGGCCACTTGAGTACAGAGTCAAGAACGGAATGCAACAAAACTAGCCCATCCATATCAAGGTATAGTGGACAAGGCTCGAGCTGTCCAACCCCACCAAAGCAGATTGAATCCTCTGTGGTTACTGCAGGTTCTAACTAGAGGAAAGATCAGTGTTTCGGGACCACACCAAGACATATAAAATGGCAGCGCCCGAAGGGCAGTTGAGAAGGGGGGCAAAGAACCGAGGGCGAGAGAGAGGGGAAGGGAAAGTGAGAGAGAGAGAAGAGGATTTTGGGGGGAAAAAGGATGAGGAAGATTTAAGAGCGAAAAAGAAGCAACACGAAATAGTGCTGGGTGGGTGAGCCTCTGTCTGTGTGTGAAATGTGTAAGAGGGTGTTACGTGCCTGCATGATGTTCGCTGCAAATGAGATGCCAAGGTGTAATGGGAATCAATGACAGCGATGAGGGATACGATGGCACTGAACAAGCAAAGGCCAGCCAAAGCACCGGCAGTCGAGGCAGCCGCGGCAGCCATGGCAGCCATGACAGTGGCGGTGACAGACACAGGAGGAGGAGGAATAGACATACACGAGTTAGACCCTTGAAGAGACATACATGAGTTAGACTCTTGAAACCATCAGCTTCTCCCCTCTTTTCTCGCTCTGCTGGAAGATTGATCAAGAAGTTTGCAGTTTTCATTTTAGTCTTGGCATTGTTGCGTGTTTTAATTCGCCCTACAATTACTCTTCGCGGGCTCAGAGTTTGTTCTGGTTATTGTTGTTTCCAGTAGGAGGAGATGGCCGCACCCTCCTCTTTGTCGAAGATCTGCTTCAACCCGAAGTGTGACACCTTGTCATCGGAGAGGTGGTGGAAAGGATGGATATTAAGGTCTGGCGACGTGGCCAAACTCTGTGACCTCTGCGAGTATGTTCTTTTTCCTCTGTTTTGTTCGTCATTGCCCGGCTAGGAGATCAGTAGAGGAAATTGTCATTCTTGGTGGGTTTCTCAATGGCGTTATCTTGATCGGTGCCGGTTTAGCTCACAAGATGTGGATTTCGACCTCACTTTCTTTCTTCATGAGTGTTTTCTCGCTTCTTTTTGTCGGTCACGGTAGCGCATTGCCCGATCCTTTGAACATAGTAGAGGATTTAGTTCGAAGAGGTGGATTTCATGCTTCTTGCTCATTCCTTCTTTCATTCCTCTGTCTTCTGTGTTTCGTTCGGGCTTGGATTTGCTAATCTCATAGTACCGCTGAGGGTAGGTGTTAGCTGTAGCCGGTATTGCGTAAAGAAGATATCTCCATCGTTCTTGAAACAGTTTTTTACATCCTCGTTGGGACGATTAAATTGATGGATGCTGGAATTTTCTGCGTATAAAATTTCCTCGGGGTACAAAGGATCGTGATTCACCAGAAATGTGTGAATTAGGCTTCATATTAATTGTCTGAAAAAAGTTACAGCTTGCAATCAGTTGGTTTTCTTGCTTGTGCTATCTTGCTAGAAAGTTTTTTCTGATTTTAGATATCTTGCATGAGTCCCCTGAGTTTCATAAGAAGTCATTTGAACATGTTCAAGACTCCATTCACATGATAGCAGCTGGTCATCTTTGGCAGGTGGGGGATGTTAGCGGTATGATCGTACACACACACACACACAAACACACATGGGAATTGTCTATAGACTTTTTGAATTTTTGGCAGGTGGTCATCTTTGGCAGGTGGGGGATGTTAGCTGGTCATCTTTTATTGTACTGATATCATTGATGCCTTTTTGAATTTTTCAATAATTAAGTTCAGTGTTTTGTCTATAGACTATGATTATTATAACCATTAACAACCACACAACCATCTTTACAAAAGGGAAATGTACAAGGTATAAGGCTGGCCCTAGTAGTGTACCATGGTGTTGCAGAAGGTTTGGCTAAGTTAGGCAGGCTAAGAGTAAGTTGAGCATGACAACCTTAGTAGTAGTACTAACTTGGATTTGATGTTATTTCCACCAAATTTTTTTCAGCAATTAGGTCCTCTGCTTCCTTTTCTTAAAGGTTTGTCTTTCTTGTGAGAAAAATTAGCGGCTATTGGTCGCTAGAGAAAAATTCTTTCTTTTAGAATTTTGTATACATAGAGGAATGGGGCTCCTTTGCTTTTGCTAGATTTGGATATTACCAAGTTATCACACCATTTAGGGATTTCATGTTACGTGTGGATCTATTATATTTTTCCTATTTTTGATGCTTTTCTATAGAGAATTTCGTCAGAATCATTTTCTTTACTGATAGTCCGTCTTTGAACCTCTTTTGAAAACTTTATCTCCATGGTGTTAACTGTTTTTGGTTTTTTCTTCTTATCTTTTAATCACTTAGGAAGCAGTAACCAATATTCTGCCAAATTCTGTTGATAACTCTCTTTTGACCTTGTAGTTCTGCGCATGATAAGTTAAGGTTTTTTGAAGATTTTCATTTTGATGATGCTGGTGGAGGAACTGTGAGAGGTGTGGAAAGGTTAGAAACTTGGATGTTACACAAACTCTAGTTGCACTGTGTTAAAAATATGAAAATGCTCTGATCTACTTCTCATGCATCAAATTGTAGCAAGTTGAAGAACCTACAAATGGAACTGGCTACACTTTTTTGATGAATTGCACTAATATTTGTTGTGATGCTTGAGAACACAAGCATCATCTTGTATTCTCTTATTTAGAATGTAGTTAGATACATTCATGTTCCATTATGTCAAAAATTGTAGCCCTAAGTTGTTTTTGGAATTACTTAAAAAATTTCGTTTCTTATTCCAGCATTTACATTGTGGGTGCATCGTTTCAGCTCATACATTCTTGCTCTTGGATGCTGGTGGAATAGAATGCATTTCTTGTGCAAAGACAAGTTTTCTTAATGCAATATGGGTGCCCTTGTATGCTTATGGTATATGTTATAACAAACATATACTATAAGCATACAAGGGCTGACACACCCCAACCTTTTGACCCTCAAACAAATTTTTTTCTAAACATAAAGCATTAAGATGCGACGACACAACAATTAAAAAAAGAGGGAACTATGCCATTAGAAACAATGGGGCAAACTTTCATTTATATAACAATTTCAGTTGATACAAAATTATATCAATGTGTATGAAAAAAATGCCCCAAACCATATGATTGATGCCTAACAACAACAAGACAACAATATAACCCAAAACACGACGCGCCGGCACTACAAACGACTCAAAACCTCCCCAGTAGGATGTAAGTGAAGCCATCCGATCAGCTTGCTACCCCGGGTCCACCAAAACCTGAAAACGAAAATAACTGAAGGCTTAGCCTTCGCAATATAATAACAAGCCAAGAAAATCCCAAACCCTCTTAGGTAGGGCTCAAATATGAGAACAATCATAAAAACAATCTATCATCATGTCGTGTCAGGACATAGTCACATCATTTACCAAGAAGGCCCCTCACATACACCACGACATGTAAAGGCCATTCAATAGCCACGATAACACAATTTCAATTCACATGCAAGGCATGCATAAACATAGGATTCTCATTCATTTCATTCATAAGTACATCATTCACATACATTTCATTCATATACTTTTCATTTTCATTAACTTCAATGAATTGACAGTTTCTGTAGGTGCAAACACAGGCACGTGCACACTGCGAGCGGCCTACATCCGAAAGACAACCCCCGTGGTGGCCCAGAACAGTATGGATCTATTCACCCACTGCAACGGTAGAGCACTCATCCATGGATGTGTGAATTCCAATGAGAGATGTTCAGCCTTCCCTAGGACACCCAGGTTGGGAAGGCGGGAGCTCAACGCTCTAAGCACATCACACAACAGTACCCTGGGGCCTAGCACTGCCTGCGCTCCAAACAGGTGAAATCAGTGACGAAGGCAGGACAACTTCTAAACACATAGCCACATCTCACTAGCCTCTTATATCTTATTCTTTCATTATTATCATTATAATTGCACGTTTACAAAATGACTGGATAGCTCATGAGGTTGGTACACTTCACGAGTGCACCCACACCTCCAATTGCCTCCACATGAGGGCCCACACATATCATTACATTCTTAGCTAACCGTCCTATAGTAAGGGTATATTACCCTCCAATTCATTCATTTGTATTATTGCCCGCGGCAATGCATATGTAACAAATCACAACATTCACATTCATAAAAATTCACATCTTATCAAACACATCTTTCAAAACTTAGCCAAATCTCAGAGAGTAGTCTCGAACCATGATTGGCTCGTAGCTGTCGTAGGCAGTTATCATTTTAGGATGCTTTCTAATGCACAATTGGGGTCGAGGAGACACTCGAATCGATACCCCACCTCATCTGTCCTAAGCAGTTATCAATTCTAGCATGCAGATGCAATGCGTAACATTTTTCAAAACAAGCTTCTAATAGTTTTCAAAATAGATCTTATCATATATCAAATCATTTGCATGTATACATACATTCACTCACAAAACAATCATTCAATCACATCACAATCCTACGATCCCACGATCCTAGGAACACACAATCACACGTTGGCCCCAGGCAGGGATTTGCCTGGAATGCCGCCATACCTGTCGCGGGCCCACAAAACTCTTCAAAATGCCTCGAGCTTCGAATCTAGTCGCTCAAGGTCTACGGGACGTGCCCGGTGTACCTGCAAACATAGGCAAAAGATAAGATTCCTACTAGTTAGTTTCACGATCCAAACAAATATAAAACAAAATCATTGAGGCACATGTCATCGCCTCAAGAGGGTGTCGACGGGTAGTGTCGACCTACAAAGCCCTCCAATAGGCCTCTTCTCAGCCCTAGAGGTTACCACCAAAAAGCTTAAGCTTTGCGCTTTCGATTTGAATCGATCACTAATCCACTTCTCCCTTGCTTCCTTAGTTAAGGTGTCTTCCCAACATATACACCCTCTTCCAACCAACATGTACTACGCACGTCGACAATGGCGTGCTCCACGCGTTCACAATGACGGCCCTACACCTTCTCCACAACATCACAATCTCTACCATGCTTTCCTATTGCTTCGAAATCAACGCATCATGCTAGAAAAAAACTTATACACATAGATCCTCGTCTTCTCAACATAGTCATAAATTTTCCCAAAATAGCAACATCGCTAAAATGCAATCCAAATCATCAAGTCATGAGTCTAGTATACTCAAATGATAATTATACGTGCTCTAACAATAAAAATTCAACAATTCAAGCTCGATAGGTCTTGCTCACCCCAATCTTAGTGTCCAAACTGTCACATTGTTCTTGGCAGCCATCTCAAGCATTTGATCAAGTGCCAATGCCCAAAATTGCTTGTTGACGTTGCCAACCACACTGCGTACTTGCTGTTAAGAGGGAGAAAACAGACTTCCCTTCCATTCAAACGGCAATAGGTACGATGAGGATCAACAAAAGGGAGATGAAAATAGAGGTCTACCATGAGAAGGAGACATTCAGTGGTGAGATGGATGGTTCGGTTGAGGGTGCTGACAGTGAGGAGAGAGTGCAAGCAGAGAGAGCAAGAGAGTGTGAGAGTGGCAGAGGAGGAGGGATAGCACAGGCGAGGGAAATGGGGGAGATGATGAGGAGGAGACAAATGAGACAAGGAGGGAGCTCAAGCAAAGAGGGAGATAAAGAAAACGTGTGGGCAGAGGGTGCTGACGGAGAGGGGAGAGGCTACGTAGGAGGGAGGAGGAGAAGAAGGAAGAGGAAGGAGGAAAAAGGTGAGGGAGAAGAGGCAGAGGTCGAGAGGGCTTACCAGAGCGCCACCACAGTCCTTCCTCCGCTGACCTAAGCATCGCCGCAGCCACCTTCCACCTCCCGTTGCTCTCTGTCGTGCGAACCAATGAAAGACAAAGGAGAAAGAGACGTTGAGGATGGCGAGGGAGAAGAGTTCCCTCGCGCAATGGGCTCCCCACACTGGTGGATTCGGGTCCGGGTCTGGACCCGATCCAGCCCACCTACAAAAACAATGAATGTTACATTCTACCCTCCTTAAATAAAATTTCGTCTTCGAAATTTAGATCATACCTCAATGCAAAAACAAGTGTGGATATTTCTTTTGCATATCATCCTTGAGTTCCCATGTGTTCTCCTTCAACCCATGGTGTTGTCATTCCACTTTCACTAAAGGAATTCTCGTCGTGTGAAGCACTTTCTCTATTTGATCCACAATTCTAATAGGTTTTTCTTCCATTGTCAAATCATCTAGCACTTGAATACCTTCAAAGCCAATCACATGTGTAGGATTTGGTATGTACTTTCGAAGCATGGAAACATGGAAAACATCATGAACATGACTCAAGTCAGGTGGTAGTGCCAATATGTACGCCATCTATCCGATCTTCTCTAATATCTCAAACGGTCCAATGAACCTTGGACTCAACTTTCCCTTAACACCAAATCGAAAAACGTCTTTTGTAGGTGAAATCTTCAAGAGCACATGATCACTAACCTCAAAAGCCAACTCTACGTCGAATGTCAGCATAGCTTTTCTGTTTACTCTGGGCAGTCAACAACTTTTTCTTTATTAATTACACTTGGTCGGTGTAGTGTTGTAATACTAAAGGATTTTCAATATTGCCATCACCCAAATCAGTCCAACAAGTTGGCGATCTGCACGGCCTTCCATACAAAGCCTCAAAAGGTGCCATCCCGATACTAGAGTGGTAACTATTGTTATATGCAAATTTTGCCAACTTCACATGTTTATCTCATTCTCCTTTCTAATCTAAGACACATGCACGCAACATATCCTCTAAGGTTTGAATAGTCCTCTCAGATTGCCCATCAGTTTGGGGGTGAAACGCTGTGCTCAGCTTAAGCTTAGTACCCAATACCTTTTGCAATTGCTCCCAAAACGTAGAGGTAAAACATGGATCTTGATCCGCAATGTACTTTGGCACTCCATGCAATCTCACTATCTCGCCAATATATAACTCTGTGAGACTTTTTAAGGACTGACTTATTCTTATTGGCAGAAAATGAGCGGACTTCGTAAGTCGATCAACAATCACCCATATGGCATCATGTTGTCTTCTGGTGTGAGGCAAACCAACCACAAAATCCATCGTAATGTCTTCCTATTTCCACACTGGGATATCAATTCTTTGCAACAAACCCCTAGCTGTTGATGCTCTGCTTTGACCCGCTGGCAAACTAAACACTTTGCTACATATTCTGCAATTTCATGCTTCATTCCAGGCCACCAAAAATTTCTTTTCATATCCTGAAACATCTTTGTACTGCTAGGATGTATAGAAAACTTAGATTTGTAAGCTTCATCAAGCAACTGGTGCTTTATCCCTTCATCTCTAGGGACACACAATCTTCATTGAAACCACAATGAACCATCTTTATCTTGATGCCAAAGAGAATATACCTTCTTACATTTTTCCATGTTCTTTGCAAAATCGAGATCTTCCTTTTACTTCAATATAAGCTTTTCCAACAAAGGATGTCGTATCAAGGCCATCATTGTTGCTTTGTTCTCGCCATAAAGGTAAGGCTGTCATGCTATCACATCTTACAACAATGTCCAAGAACAAGTCAACATACTGCACATCATTACTTTAGCCTATCTGCTCAAAGCATTAGCCACCACATTTGCCTTGCCTGGATGGTATGTGTAAGACCCGTATCTTGGCCACAGGCCAGAGAATGCATGGCCTGGCCGGCCAGCGATGGTCGGCCTGGCTAGCAGAAGTTGGCCAGAGGGCTGGCCACAAAGAGAAGGCACTTACCTGGTCCCGAAGATGCATGCAGCAAGTCCCTGGACGGCAAAAGTAAGCGGATAGTCGGCGGCAACAGGCTGGAGGTCGGCAGACGCAGGCCAGGAGGTGGCAGCAGCTGGCAATCCAGAACATATGGTAGACCAAGGGTTTTTGGGTGCACTCTTGCTCGCGCGGAGAGATCTCCCATGACACTTAAATAGGGAACCATGATGGTGACGGGGCACCAGCCCCAGGACGCGTGGCTACTGTAGATGTATGGCTGGGACAGATGGTGGCAATGGATGACGTCCAGTCAAATGAGATGCATTGGAGGGAGCGGGTTTCGCTAGATGGTGTTAGGCCCACTCCTGCTAGGACTCTAATTTCCTAACCAAGAGCGACCTGCCCTCCCAGGTCTCTTGAGTGCTACTCAAAAACCAAAAATCCTAAAGCAAATAATTACAACATTTCTACCCGGCCGGACAAACGCCGGCGCAAAAACCCTTAGGACAGGAGACACAGGTGCGGAAAACCCTTAGTTCCCAATTCCTAGCTACGGACAGACCTATCACTAACAACTACAATGGGTCACGGCTTGTACAAACGTATACGATACAGAGAATTCACTCTTCTCATTCAAATACAAACCATTCACCAATCACACACCTAACAAACAAACCACGCCCAGCAATAAGCAAATGGGTACGGTCGGCTCCTTGTGCTCGTGTCTCGGGCAAGCTGGCCCTTGAGGTACCACGGCAGGGAGCTAGGCCGAAGCCTTGGGCTAAAACAAGACTAAAACAAACTAAATGAAAACCTAAAACAGAAAGCAAAACACCCTCCCCGGAATCTACTTGAAAGACTAGAGGGTTACCGGCCAAGGGCTAGCCTTGACTGAGCCGAAACAGCCACGGGGTGAATTCTGATCCCCGGGCAATACAGCAACGGGCCGGCGTGGAGCGCGCGGCCTGGACAGCCTCCTGCTGTCGGACGAGTAGACCGGCGTCGGCTGGAGCAGCAGCCTGCTGCCGAGCGAAGATGGGCGCGCGAGTAGTAGAGACAGCCGCCTGCTGTCGAGGATAGCCTACGGGCGCGCAGCAGTGAAGGACGCAGACTTGCTGTCGGAGGCGGCCGGCTGACGAGTGGCCGAGGGGACAGTGAGCTGCGGTTGGGCGCTGACTGGCGAACGGAGTCGGTCGGCCGAGCGCAGACCTGCGGATGCGGCGGCAGGGACGAAGGCGAGTTGCTGTCGCCTTGGCGCCGACGGAACAGCGACTGGACGTCGCCGAGACGCTGACGGGAGCCGAGAGGAGAGGGCGACCGGTTGTCGCCGCTAGGCTGGACGGAAGCCGCGGACAGGACGAGGGGGGCGAAAGCCGAGTTCGGCAGTGCCTACCTGCCTATTCTCCTTTTGGCTCGGCCACGGGCGTCGGCTGGAATTCCGACGGAGGGGAGCGCGGCCGAGGTGCTAGCCGAAGACGGCTAGCTGGGAGCTAACGTCGCCGGCTGAACCTGGTCCCTAGCTACGGCTGGGCTGGGCTTGGACTGGCGGGGCTCTACGGTAGGCCAGTCTGGTTAAGGGGGCTCGGGCTGGGTAGGCCGAGAGTCAAAAGAGGCTTAGATTCGATAGGGGGGTTAACCTAGCTATTAGGTGAATTAAGCCGAGAGGGTGAGCTAGAGAAGGGGAGGTTAAGAATGAGCTCGGACGAGGGACTTAGGCAATCGGGCGAGCTGGGTTGGGTCAAGGACTATGCTCGGGTGAAGGGAAGTGAGCTAGGTCACTCGAGCTAGGCTCGAGTCAACTAGGTTGGTCCTAGCTAGACGGCTCGGGTTGACCGAGTTCCTAAGGCTGGGAATGGGTTAAATCAAGAGAGTTCGAGTCAACTAAGGCAAAGTCGACTAGGTGTGCTGAGTTCGGTCAAGGTCAAACTAAGTTGGGGTTGACTAGGGAACCTATGTCGAGTTAGTGAGCTAAGTCAAGTTGACTTAGGACTAGGCTCGAACCAAGAGGGTTAGCTAAAGACTAAATGACTAAGTAACTCGAGTAGGACTCTCGAGTGAGGAGATGGTGACACGTGGGGGGGATTAAGGGTCACAAGAGGCTGCGGTTAGAGGAACTGGGGGGTGACTTGGCTTGGAGGACTCGTGACTAAGGGAGATAGAGACACGTGTAATGATCAATGGTTGAGACTAGCTGCGGTTGATGATGTATAGAGACGTGATTGAGGCCAAGTGCGAGTCCAAGGAGACTTGTGCTAAAATCGTGGAAAAGTGGGACGCGAGAGAGGGGAGTGGCGCACAAGATGGATGACGTGTAGGGTGAGGTGGCGAGCTGCGAGGGTTTAGTGAAAAAGGTGAGGTGTGAGCTGGAGGAGGGCTCAGTCGTGGGCAGGGTGATGCTGCCACTTGGCCAGATGGATGGCTGAGATCTTATGCGACTAATGAAGAAGACTTAGCCAACTCAAGTGAGTGGCGAGGTGGCGATGTGAGTCCTAAAGCTAAAGGTCGTGGAAGATAACTGCTTTTCGGGTGGAGGACACGATGGGCCAGGTGGGACACGAGCTGGGGAAGTCTGTGGGATGAGCGACATGTGGACAAGCGAACGGAGGAGATTGGACTTACCTGGTCCGAGTTGACTTCACGTGGGCTCGCACCTAGTGAGGAAGACCGGCCTGGTTTGAGTTCAATCTCGCCAAAGACCAGAACGCCCCTCCAAGCTTCACAAAGACTTCAACTCGCACGAGGGCAGGGTTGTCCTACGACGCCGAAATCTTGAGAGGACGCCGGAAGTTGCAGGCTTGGCCGGAGAACAGCTGCTTACCGGCGGGGAAGTGAACTAACAATCCAACCGTGCGATCTCACCCGAACTTAGCTATTTTGCAGCTCTTGACCGGGCGATTCCAATGAACTCGTACAGATTATATTTCACCGGTTAGATCTTGATTTGCATGGAGTTTTAAACAGCTGGACCGAAGAACAGGAAGCACGACAGAACTTGAGTTTTTCTTCAAGAAAGACCAGTCACATCCACTTTCTCGTTCTTCCCTTTGTGGCTATATTAACCCGTGGATTCACGGCCTTTCTTCACGAAGATCTTTGGATATTCTAAGACAGATTTCGATGCTCAGCACAGACCTTCCTCACGGGTTCGTCGGGAGAAAGACCGAGCATTTCAGCGTATTCTGTCCTAGATTAATCACCGATCAACAAGAAGAAAACCGAAAATCGTAAGGTAAACAAATCAGCCGTCGTTGCTGAATTCTAAACCGAATTCAGCCTTCCCTATAGCAATGGCGGCCTCTCAACTTCACCAGGGTCGAGAAGAAGGTACCAACCTTGCTGGAATTGCAGTTCGGAAGGGGAAAAGCCGTGGACGAGGGAGGGATTGCCGCCGGTAGGAGGAATCCGCCGCAAGACGTTGTGCTTTGAGATAACCACCGGAATATCTCCGATGCCCGAAGCTTTTGCTGGATTTGGAGGCGTCACAGGCCGAGGGGATGCGAGGGGATGAGAAGCACCGCAGATTTCACCAAGTGAAACTCGATGGCTGACGAAGAAGATGAAGAACTCGCCTCTAGACCGAGGGAGAGAGAGACAACCTCACGAGGAGGAGAGAGAATGCAATCTCGCAAATGCTTTACTTAGTCCAAAATTTGATACAATACACTAGATCTAAAACAATATATACAATTCCTATTTGAGCGAGTCTACAATCCAGATCTTGCTACCTACCCACAATCCAAATCCAAATTGCCAAGCACAACCCGCTAGGCTAGGTCCTTATTTCGAAACCCAACGAAAGCAAACCTATTTACTTAACGAAAACACTTAAAACTAGACCCTGGCCTAATGCCCAACGCATAAATTAAAAGGTTAAGCCCCTGAGCCTTGTGAGCCCAGGGTGGGGACCTCGTGAGGGGACCCGCCCTCACTTCGGTTGACTAGACCAAGGGCTCGGTCAGGTTTGACCGAGCCATTTGCCTAAGACCTTGGTCTTTGGCTAGCCTCAAGGGACGCGTAGACTGGACTCATTTGGTTAAGACTTGACTAACTTGGTGAGACCTACACTAGAATCCTAGACACCCTGAGACTTACCCAGTTCAAGCACCGTTTATGGCTCAGCTGCTCCTCCCGCTCCTCCCACTGCAACTGACGTTGGTGCTGATTCCTTCTCCTTGGGACTGACTTCCACAAGCTGTAGAGAACGAGCCCAAATCTCTGATGCCTTACGCTTGCGCCGACTGGGTTCGGCCTGCTCTGCCTCTACGTGGCCGGAACCTGGAATTTGGTCTGTAACAGATTCCCCCTCCCTACCTTGCGCTTGTCCTCGAGCGCTAGAAGAGGGGAAACGATGAATGATCGTCCCGAATTCCTCCCAAGAAGTACCCCTGTCGGGTCCTTCCCATTCTACGAGCACCTCATGCCTGGTTCTCCCCTGCCGCTGTACATACCTGTGTTTGAGAATACGGTAGGGAGTTGGCAAACTATCCGGAACCTGCTCGATCAAAGTAGGTACATCACCTTGGTGAGGCTTAAGCCTAGTGACATGAAAAACTGGATGTACCAACGCTGTTCTTGGAAGGCCAAGTCTATACGCAGCCTTCCCTACCTTCTGAATTACCGGATAGGGTCCATAGTATCGAGGTAGCAACTTCGAATAGGGCTGACCCATTAAGGACTTTTGCTTAAGAGGCAACCTCTTAAGCCACACATAGTCGCCCACCTCAAACTCCCGGTCCTTCCTTCCCTTATCGTACACTTGCTTCATACGATTTTGCGCCTTGACAATGTTTTCCTTGAGAGATTCTAAGACCTCTTCTCTGGTGCGCAACTCACAATCTACTGCATCATCTTCAGCAGTGCCTCAATCCATATACACCCTCGTAAGGGGTGATGCTAGTAGACGAGTGAAGACTCGTGTTGTACGACCATTCTGCCCAAGGCAGATACTTAACCCAAGTTGATGGTCGTTCACCTGCGAAGCAACGGAGATAAGTCTCCAAAGACTGGTTGACAATTTCACTTTGCCCATCTGTTTGTGGGTGGTGGGCAGTACTAAAGTTTAACGTCGTATCCATATTCTTCATGTACTCCTGCCAGAATGCGCTCAGAAAGATGGAGTCCCTGTCACAGATAACGGACTGTGGCATCCCATGCAGTTTCCCGATGTACTCTTGGTAGACGTTGGCCACAAGTGGCCCCTGATACAACCTCGGCAAGGGGGCGAAGTGACTATACTTCGTGAGCCGATCCACGACAACTAAGACTGCCTCTTTCCCTTCTGATCGAGGCATGGCGTCGATGAAGTCCATCGTGACATCTGTCCACGGCTTGGTTGGTATAGGCAGAGGGTTCAAATGACCTGGATGCTTGATGGCCTCATACTTTTACCTCTGGCAGACTACACACTTCTTGACATAGTCCTGCACTTTTGCCTTAATTCCTCGCCACCAAAATTGGGCCTTTATCCGTGCTAGGGTCTTAGCGACCCCTTCATGACCCGCTGCAAGGGTATCATAAAAATGTTGCAGGAGTTCCTGCCTTAGCCCTGAGTTAGGAGGGACTACAGCCTTGTCCTTCCTATACAGAAGATTTCCTTTGACTGAATACAAAGGAATGGATCCGGGGTTCTGTTGAACCGAAGTCTTGATTAGCCTCAATGACTAGTCATCATGTTGATCCTGGGCTAATCTCATCCAAATGTCCGTCTCCACCACAGACAGAGTCATCAACTGTTCTGTTAGGCGGGAAAGAGAATCCACCGCCTTGTTCTCAGGACCCTTCTTGTACACGATTTCGAAGTCATACCCCAAGAGTTTAGCTAGCCACCTCTGTTGAGTGGGGGTAGACACACGTTGTTTCAACATGTACTTCAGGCTGTTCTGATCGGTCCTGACAATGAACTTGCATCCAATCAAGTACGAACGCCACTTTTCCACCGCGATGACGATTGCAAGCAACTCCTTCTCGTATGTAGAGAGGGGCTTGGCCCGGCTAGTTAAAGCCTTGGACATATACGCGATGGGATGACCATCTTGTCCTAGCACTGCTCCAACTCCGACTTCACATGCATCTGTTTCAATGGTGAAAGTTTTTGAGAAATCGGGGAGAGTTAGTACTGGGGCGGTCATCAGAGCTGCTTTTAGCTTATCAAAAGCAACTCTCGACTTCTCAGTCCAAGAGAAGGCTCCTTTCTTCAACATCTGGGTGAGGGGCTGGGCAATAATGCCGTATCCCTGGATGAATCTCCTGTAATACCCAGTCAATCCTAAGAATCCTCTCAGACCTTTGAGGTCCTTGGGCAGAGGCCATTTTTCCATAGCGTGCAACTTTTCGGGGTCTGCCCGAACCCCTTCTCGGGACACGATGTGTCCGAGATATCCAATGGAAGACTGTCCAAAACTGCATTTGGACATCTTCGCAAAGAGCTGGTGCTCCTGAAGAATACCTAGAGTAATTTCCAGGTGCCTCTTGTGTTGCTCCTCGTCCTTGCTGTAGATGAGTATGTCATCGAAGAATACAAGGATGAAGTCTCTGAGATGAGCTCTAAACACATCATTCATACACCGCTGGAATGTAGCTGGTGCATTTGTCAGTCCAAAAGGCATTACGAGAAATTCATAATGCCCGTCATGTGTTCTGAACGCTGTCTTCAACACGTCTTCATCGAACATTCTGATCTGATGATAGCCGGCTCTGAGGTCAATCTTAGAAAATACTGTGGCGCCGACCAATTCGTCTAACAACTCATCTATTACTGGTATGGGGTGTCGATCCTTAACGGTCACCTCATTCAGTGCCCTGTAATCAATACAGAATCGCCAGGTGTTGTCATTTTTCTTCACTAGGAGGACTGGGGAGGAAAAAGGGCTGCAACTTGGCCTAATGATTCCGCTTTCTAACATTTCTTTCACAAGGCGCTCGATCTCCGCCTTCTGGCTGTGCCCATACCTATATGGCCTGACATTGACAGGCTCTGCACCTTGTGCGAGGACGATACGATGATCATATGCCCGTTTTGGCGGTAAGCCTTTGGGCTCATCGAAAATGGCTGGAAATTGGTCTAGGACCAATTGAATGCTTGGTGGAATGGGTTCTTCCACCTTTTCTTCAGATTCTGGTACATCCGTAGCCAATGTGAGTACCCAACAAGCGGGCTGCTCATGCTGGATGGACCGCAATGCTGTCTTGGGACGCGTGGAGCTGGCGAGTCCCTGAAGAGTGATCGATTCTCCTTCTCCGTCTGGGATGAATGTCATGGCAAAGTTCTTCACATCCCAACGAATGTCCTTCCAAGTTAGGAACCAAGGCATTCCCAAAATCAAGTCAACTCCGTCTAATGGAATGACTAAGCAATCCACTTTGAAGTTCTTTTTCTTGATGTTGACGTCGATGCCTTTTCCTTCATGGATGCATTTGAGTCTATGACCCCCCTCCCACGATTATAGTCTGCGGGCTGCTCTCATTGAGAGTGACCTTGCACTTCTCAGTGGCTTCCTCTGTTAAGAAGTTGTTGGTTGCACCGCTGTCGAGCAGAATTAAAACTTTCTGGCCATTGATGCGGCCAAAAACTCTCATGGCGTTAGCCTTATGGGGATTCTGGATAGAATGTAAAGATTCAACCTCTTCAGATTTGTCTTCTCTGTTCGAGGTTTCTCCCTTTTGTGGTTCCTCAGACTCAACCTTCTTTCCCTTTCTCTTCACTTGGATTTCCTCATCAGACGAGGAACTAGAGCTGGAGCTAGAGGAGGAATCGCTCTCTGAACTGGAGCTTGTCTCCGGTTCATCAACCACCACAATGTTGAATAGTGCCTTGCACTGGTGGTTCTTCTCCCACTTACCCTCACATCTAAAGCATAGGCCCTTCTTCCTATACTCCTCTATTTGCTTGGGGGTTAGGTAACGAGTTGGGAGGTCACGGCCCTGTCTTGGGTTGGGCCTATAGTCGTTCCCACGGTCGTAGGGAACCAATTCCTTCCCTTGAGGTCGGAATTCTCTACTTTGATTCCGAGAAGTAGAGGAGAATGAGGGTTTCTTCCTCAACTTGTCTGACTTACGAGCCTTTTTTTCTCGTTTCTCTCTTTTTTCTTCTTTTCTCTCTTCAATTCTCTCCTCATACAGCCTGGCCATGGCAAAGCACTCTTCTAGATTACCGAAGCGATGGATTTTCATCTCTCTCTTGATGTCGCTTCGTAGCCCACCCTTGAATGACCCTATGAGGGCCTTCTCTGGCCATTGCACCATGCTGGCCAACCTCTCAAATTGCCTTTGGTAGACAGGCACGGTTGTGGTCTGGGTTAGGTTTTTGAGATCCTCGCAATAATCTATGAACGTGGAATCTCCAAACTGCAACTGCAGACTTGCTTTGTATTTCTCCCAAGTTGGGTCGGCCGTCTTATGTTCAAACCAGAGGTAGTGGGTTGTTGCTTCGCCAGTCATGTTGGCCGTGGCGATCTCTATCCATTCTTCTTGTGGTACATGGTGACACAAGAAGAATCGTTCGGCCATGAATAGCCACTCTCGAAGATGCTCCCCATTGAACTTAGGGAAATCATACTTGACGGAAGGGGTCCGTCTTTCCTCAAAACGCGCAGGCTCTCTTCGAGTTCTCCTAGGACGAAGTGGTGTTTCGTCCTCACCTTCGGAAAATTCGTAGATTGGATTCCGAATGGGCTGGCTAGTTCTTGGGCCATGAGGAGTTCGGTAATACTCGCTGGTAGGCTCGTTTGGATACCTGTCTGGAGGTGGTCCCATGACTCTACCTCCTTCCATACTCGTCCCAACATGTGAAATATTGTTGGGGTTTATCTCCGTATCGGTTTGGTAGCCAGGTATAACTAGCAAACCCTTTCCTTTCTGTTGATTCGGACCCTGAGTGGTCCTCTGCTCTACAACGACTTGGGCCTGGTTGTTGGCCAACTGTCGGAACATGGCGCGGATTTCATCCATTTCCTTTTGGTGTTCCGCGTTCTGACGATCCATGTCCTTCTTTCTAAAGTTTTCAACCTTGGCCATCTCGCTACGCATTTGTAGCAATTCCTTCTCTATGCTTAGGATTCTACCTAAGGCATAGTCCGGAACTTGCCCCTTGTGGGTTGGCAGGGCATCTCCTGCTTGCTCCTGAGGGATGTCCTCAAGAACAGGCTCATCGGAGCTCACGTTCTTCTTGGATTTGCCCATTGGACACGTGAGTTAGGCACCAAGTGAAAACACGCACAAACCAAGGAAATTGGCTATTTGGAGCCAACGACAAAAGAAAATCCTAAACTAATGCACACGGGAGTCACACTGCCGAGAATTGGACTCAAACACTCTTCGCCTGAGCTGATCTGTTGGAGCCGAATCTTCTTGCAACGAGTGCTTGAACTTAGATAACAGCCTCAAGACGGCTCTGATACCAATTGTTAGGCCCACTCCTGCTACGACTCTAATTTCCTAACCAAGAGCGACCTATCCTCCCAGGTCTCTTGAGTGCTACTCAAAAACCAAAAATCCTAAAGCAAATAATTACAACATTTCTACCCGGCCAGACAAACCCCGGCGCAAAAACCCTTAGGACAGGAGACACAGGTGCGAAAAACCCTTAGTTCCCAATTCCTAGCTACGGGCAGACCTATCACTAACAACTACAATGGGTCACGGCTTGTACAGAGGTATACGATACAGAGAATTCACTCTTCTCATTCAAATACAAACCATTCACCAATCACACACCTAACGAACAAACCACGCCCAGCAATAAGCAAATGGGTACGGTCGGCTCCTTGTGGTTGTGTCTCGGGCAAGCTGGCCCTTGAGGTACCACGGCAGGGAGCTAGGCCGAAGCCTTGGGCTAAAACAAGACTAAAACAAACTAAATGAAAACCTAAAACAAAAAGCAAAACACCCTCCCCAGAATCTACTTGAAAGACTAGAGGGTTACCGGCCAAGGGCTAGCCTTGACTGAGCCGAAACAGCCACGGGGTGAATTCCGATCCCCGGGCAATACAGCAACGGGCCGGCGTGGAGCGCGCGGCCTGGACAGCCTCCTGCTGTCAGACGAGTACACCGCCGTCAGCTGGAGCAGCAGCCTGCTGCCGAGCGAAGACGGGCGCGCGGGTAGCAGAGACAGCCGCCTGCTGTCGAGGATAGCCTACGGGCGAGCAGCAGTGAAGGACACAGACTTGCTGTCGGAGGCGGCGGGCTGACGAGTGGCCGAGGGGACAGTGAGCTGTGGTTGGGCGCTGACTGGCGAACGGAGTCGATCGGCCGAGCGCAGACCTGCGGATGCGGCGGCAGGGACGAAGGCGAGATGCTGTCGCCTTGGCGCCGACAGAACAGCGACTGGACGTCGCCGAGACGCTGACGGGTGCCACCTGCAGACTGAAGACGGGTCGGCGAGAGAGTGCCGACTGGGCAGCCAACTGCTGCCGGGAGCCGAGAGGAGAGGGTGACCGGTTGTTGCCACTAGGCTGGACGGAAGCCGCGGACAGGACGAGCGGGGCGAAAGCCGAGTTCGGCAGTGCCTACCTGCCTATTCTCCGGTTGGCTCGACCACGGGCGTCGGCTGGAATTCCGACGGAGGGGAGCGCGGCCGAGGTGCAGGCCAAAGACGGCTAGCTGGGAGCTAACGTCGCCGGCTGAACCTGGTCCCTAGCTACGGCTGGGCTCGGCTTGGACTGGTGGGGCTCTACGGTAGGCCAGTCTGGTTAAGGGGGCTCGGGCTGGGTAGGCCGAGAGTCAAAAGAGGCTTAGATTCGATAGGGGGGTTAACCTAGCTATTAGGTGAATTAAGCCGAGAGGGTGAGCTAGAGAAGGGGAGGTTAAGAATGAGCTCGGACGAGGGACTTAGGAATTCGGGCGAGCTGGGTTGGGTCAAGGACTATGCTCGGGTGAAGGGAAGTGAGCTAGGTCACTCAAGCTAGGCTCGAGTCAACTAGGTTGGTCCTAGCTAGACGGCTCGGGTTGACCGAGTTCCTAAGGCTGGGAATGGGTTAAATCAAGAGAGTTCGAGTCAACTAAGGCAAAGTCGACTAGGTGTGCTGAGTTCGGTCAAGGTCAAACTAAGTTGGGGTTGACTAGGGAACCTAAGTCGAGTTAGTGAGCTAAGTCAAGTTGACTTAGGACTAGGCTCGAACCAAGAGGGTTAGCTAAAGACTAAATGACTAAGTAACTCAAGTAGGACTCTCGAGTGAGGAGATGGTGACACGTGGGGGGATTAAGGGTCACAAGAGGCTGCGGTTAGAGGAACTGGGGGGTGACTTGGCTTGGAGGACTCGTGACTAAGGGAGATAGAGACACGTGTAATGATCAATGGTTGAGACTAGCTGCGGTTGATGATGTATAGAGATGTGATTGAGGCCAAGTGCGAGTCCAAGGGGACTTGCGCTAAAATCGTGGAAAAGTGGGACGCGAGAGAGGGGAGTGGCGCACAAGATGGATGACGTGTAGGGTGAGGTGGCGAGCTGCGACGGTTTAGTGAAAAAGGTGAGGTATGAGCTGGAGGAGGGCTCAGTCGTGGGCAGGGTGATGCTGCCACGTGGCCAGATGGATGGCTGAGATCTTATGCGACTAATGAAGAAGACTTAGCCAACTCAAGTGAGTGGCGAGGTGGCGATGTGAGTCCTAAAGCTAAAGGTCGTGGAAGATAACTGCTTTTCGGGTGGAGGACACGATGGGCCAGGCGGGACACGAGTTGGGGAAGTCTGTGGGATGAGCGACACGTGGACAAGGGAACGGAGGAGATTGGACTTACCTGGTCCGAGTTGACTTCACGTGGGCTCGCACCTAGTGAGGAAGACCGGCCTGGTTTGAGTTCAATCTCGCCAAAGTCCAGAACGCCCCTCCAAGCTTCACGAAGACTTCAACTCGCACGAGGGCAGGGTTGTCCTACGACGCCGGAATCTTGAGAGGACGCCGGAAGTTGCAGGCTTGGCCGGAGAACAGCTGCTTACCGGCGGGGAAGTGAACTAACAATCCAACCGTGCGATCTCACCCGAACTTAGCTATTTTGCAGCTCTTGACCGGGCGATTCCAATGAACTCGTACAGATTATATTTCACCGGTTAGATCTTGATTTGCATGGAGTTTTAACGTGCTGGACCGAAGAACAGGAAGCAGGACAGAACCCGAGTTTTTCTTCAAGAAAGACCGGTCACATCCAATTTCTCGTTCTTCCCTTTGTGGCTATATTAACCCGTGGATTCACGGCCTTTCTTCACGAAGATCTTTGGATATTCTAAGACAGATTTCGATGCTCAACACAGACCTTCCTCACGGGTTCGCCGAGAGAAAGACCTAGCGTTTTAGCGTATTTTGTCCTAGATTAATCACCGATCAACAAGAAGAAAACCAAAAATCGTAAGGTAAACAAATCAGCCGTCGTTGCTGAATTCTAAACCGAATTCAGCCTTCCCTATAGCAATGGCGGCCTCTCAACTTCACCGGGGTCGAGAAGAAGGTACCAACCTTGCTGGAATTGCAGTTCGAAAGGGGAACAGCCGTGGACGAGGGAGGGATTGCCGCCGGTAGGAGGAATCCGCCGCAAGCCGTCGTGCTTTGAGATAACCACCAGAATGTCTCCGATGCCCGAAGCTTTTGCTGGATTTGGAGGCGTCACAGGCCAAGGGGACGCGAGGGGATGAGAAGCACCACAGATTTCACCAAGTGAAACTCGATGGCTGACGAAGAAGATGAAGAACTCGCCTCTAGACCGAGGGAGAGAGAGACAACCTCACGAGGAGGAGAGAGAATGCAATCTCGCAAATGCTTTACTTAGTCCAAAATTCGATACAATACACTAGATCTAAAACAATATATACAATTCCTATTTGAGCGAGTCTACAATCCAGATCTCGCTATCTACCCACAATCCAAATCCAAATTGCCAAGCACAACCCGCTAGGCTAGGTCCTTATTTCGAAACCCAACGAAAGCAAACCTATTTACTTAACGAAAACACTTAAAACTAGACCCGGGCCTAATGCCCAACGCATAAATTAAAAGGTTAAGCCCTTGAGCCTTGTGAGCCCAGGGTGGGGACCTCGTGAGGGGACCCGCCCTCACTTCGGTTGACTAGACCAAGGGCTCGGTCAGGTTTGACCGAGCCATTTGCCTAAGACCTTGGTCTTTGGCTAGCCTCATGGGACGCGTAGACTGGACTCATTTGGTTAAGACTTGACTAACTTTGTGAGACTTACCCAGTTCAAGCACCGTTTATGGCTCAACTGCTCCTCCCGCTCCTCCCACTGAAACTAACGTTGGTGCTGATTCCTTCTCCTTGGGATTGACTTCCACAAGCTGTAGAGAACGAGCCCAAATCTCTGATGCCTTACGCTTGCGCCGACTGGGTTCGGCCTGCTCTGCCTCTACGTGGCCGGAACCTAGAATTTGGTCTGTAACAGATGGCAACCGGCCATGGTGCCAGGCAGCGCCCAGCAGTTGCAGGCCGAGGGACATGTCAGGCAAAGGCTCTGCAAGCACAGGCGGCTTGTGGGTAGTAAGGCCTGTGGCCAACCGTTGCTGCGGGTGGCAACGGTTGCTGGACAGGTGGCGACGGACGGTTGTGGCCTGTCTCCTCATTTCAAACTCGGTGGGCTGGCCATGGCGCCTAAGTTTGATATTAGAACTTCGGCGGGATGGCCATAGTGCCCCACCTTTGAATTCGAAAATAGGCGGGATTGTGTTGCCGCCTAGTGTTTGAAACTTGAATGCTCTGACCTCGTATTTAAGCCGAGCCGAGCCTTGTACAGTGGAGGCCAATGGTCTATATGCTTTGAGTCTGTAAAGAGTTGCCTTTAAGAAAAAGACTAAGTCCTCGAGTTGAGGCAAAGCCTTGTTTGTTCCTGTTAGGACTTGTCCGACTTAGACCCTTCTATGCCAAGACCAGCCCTAAAAGCCAGGATCTCCAAGTTGAGCCCAGTCGAAAAACGAAACCTAAATAAATTAAGTACAACTTTCTACCCGGCCAAACAGGCACCACAGCACAAATCCCTTAGGTCAGAGATACAAGGAAGGGTTTCCCAAAACAGAGGTTTATCCTACTACAATAACTACGGGTATAGGCCTTACAAACAGAAGCGATTACAACAAGACTCTCATAGCTCACTCAGCATTCACACACATACATACACACAAACCACAACTAACGAAGCAAACCACGCCCAGAGATCCAGTAGGTGGCTGGCTACCCTGCAGTTGTATCTTCGGCCTTAGGCCTCCGAGGAACCGCACCGGGAAGCAATGGCTTGCGCTGGCTAAAGCAGTAAATACAGGATGAGAAAACAAACAACAACCCGCCCCAATATCTACAAGGGGGAAGGAGAGAGTTACCGGCCTAGAGAGGGACTAGGCAAAACAGCAAGTGACTTCAGGGGAATACTAGTGGCGAGCCACTCCCTGAAGTATCTCAGCTACGAGGTAGAGGAGGTGAGAAGCACGGTTCGCCTAACCGCTCGGAAGAGAGTGAGGAGATGAGGAGAGCGCTCGGCCCGCCTGGCCGAGGACTGGAAGATGGTAGCGGAAGCGAAGACGGTCTCGGCCCGCCTGGCTGAGAGATGAGACAGTTGGACTCGGCCCGCCTGGCCAAGTTGTGCTGAAGTTGGCAGGAAGGTGTCGGCCCCGCGCAAGTGCTAGAATGGGCGCTAGACTCAAGTGAGGTTAAGGTTTGGACAGGGTTAGGCTTGACTCGATAGAGGTAGTCGGGCTAGTTGGACTAGACCGGGGGACTAGGTTGGGTCCGATTAAGTGGACCTGGGTTAGGTTTGACTATATTTGGTTGACTGGGTTCGGACACTAACTCTGCAACACCAAAAAAAAAATAATAATTTGGCATGGGCGAGCAACGAAAGCTGTTGGGCTTCCGTTGCAAGCACCTAAGGACACAGGAGGAACGGGGAAGGGGACGACCGGATCTACGGGTGACGGTCGCCGTTAGGAGAAGGCGGGCCTCGGGCCGTGGTGACGCAACCCATGCTATTGGGTGGCCTGCTGGTGCCCTCCTCGCCTTTGTTGCAGCCGCAGAAACACAAAAAAGGGGCAGAAATAAGGAAGAATGGTGGAATGCCGGAATCCGCCGTTTAGGCAAACGATGGCCGGCCGTTAGGCAACGGACGACCTTCGGCTGTCCTGGCACCACCCGCCGCCGGCTACCCATGCTGTTGGGTGGCCTGCCGGTGGTTTTCTCGCTACTTTTACTGCCGCCCAAACCAATAAAGGGGGTAGTTTTGCGAACGGGACGGAGAAGGTTGATTCCAGCCGGTTTTCGGTGGGCGACGGCCGGCCATCATGGCGGCACCTGCCGGCGGCCACCCACGTGTTGAGTGGCCTACCCGTGGAACTTCACCGTTGTGGAGACGACGCCTAAAACCGCTCGCGCGGTCGAGCGATGGAGGGTCGGACCCGGGTCGGGTCATGGCAGACCGGACCCGGATCCATAAGGATTTAAAAAAAAAAACAATTTTGTCGCCACGCCCGTTTAAGAATTTTCGGATCCGGGATGCGTCTTGTCGGACCGGGCCCGTATCCATCCTGTTTAAGAATGCGGATCCGGGTCGGGTCACGTCGGACCGACCCGTATCCATTCAGTTTGCATTTTGGATTACGGGTTCTGGTCGGGTTGCGTCTGACCCGACTGTATCCATACGGTTCTTCCGGATCCGTTTCGGGTCATGTCGAACCCGCACCGTATCCATAAGTTTTAAATTTTGAAAATTCGGTTTTTGGTCCGGATCGGGTCAAGTCAGACCCAACCCGTATCCATTCGGTTTAAACTTTGTAAAACGGTTCTCTTTTAAAACCGATTCTGAAGAGAATCACACCGGTTCGTTCGGTTTAGGACCGATTTGACTCGATTCAGAACTGGTTCGTGCTCTTCGAAACTGATTCAGTTCAAGTTTAAAACGGTTCAGACCGGTTCAGTTGATTTTAAGACCGGTTCAGTTGTTTTTCAGAACGGTTCAATTGATTTTCAAACCGGTTTATGCTTTTCAAAACCGATTCAGTTGATTTTCAGACTGATTCAAGGCTTTTCAAACCGGTTCATTCAGTTTCAGAACCAATTTTAGCCATTTTTCAACTGGTTTAGTGGGTTTTGGAACTGATTCGGTTTATTTTTCACTGGTTCGTCCAACTTTTAAACCAGTTCAGCCCTATTTAGGGCAATGTGGGTGTTTTAGTTATTGTTTAAGAATGATACTGGCCATTTTAAGGCCGATTCAGTGGTTCTTGACCCACTCAAGCACAATTATGGTACCGGTTTCTAAAATTTTGGACTCTTTTTGAGCCATTTCATTAAATCTTTTGGTTTTGGATTGAATGTAGGGAAAAATTTGTATGTAAATTTTAATATATGTATCATGCTTTGCATGTTGTTAAAATTGTGGGTGTACTTTAAATGAATATTTGGACAATGAATTTGATGTTTGGCTATATCTGTTGTTCGAAATGATTAGGTTTGTACTTTATGTCACCAAAGTGACCTCTGTTGTGGGAATTTACCTCTTTTGAACATTAAATGATAGTATACTTAATCCATGCAGGCAATGATCAACCCAAAGGAGGACTGTTGCTTGGTCAGGTTTAAGTATACATGGTAATGAATATGTGATAATTTTTTAGGTTTCCATGTGAATAGTGAGTCAATTCAAAGATGGGCTCGTTATTTGACAGGGCTAATTATCTATATTCATTGTTAACCAAGAATACCACTTGCAATTAATATTTCAATCTAAAGATTAGATATTAATGTTGCACCGGTACCTTGTGATGGGATTTGGGCCATTGTATTTAAATTCATTGATATTTGTTGTTTCATCTATGTACATGTATTGATTGTGAGCATGTTTGGTATTTTTGTTCTTTGTACAGTGAGTTCTGCTTCCATGATATCTGCAAATTTGAGTACTATTCCTGAGTTAAATTGTTCAAATTTTAAGGACCGGAAAGAAACAGTCATGATTGTTCTGGGTTCTATGGATCTAGACCTTGCATTTAGGGAGCTCTCCCCACCTCAGTTAACAGATAAAAGTTCCCATGATGATAAGCGAAACTTTGAACAGTGGGAACGCTCAAACCACATGTGTCTAATGATCATGAAGAAATGAATCTCAGAAAACTTTAGGGGGTCAATTACTGAAAAGACTAGTGCCAAAGAGTTCTTCGAATAAATTGAAAAGCGTTTTGCTAAAAACGAAAAGGCTGAAACAAGCACTCTTTTGAGTAAACTTGTGACACTAAAGTATAAAGGCAAGGGGAACATACGGGAGCATATTATGAAAATGTCACATCTTGCTTCAAAATTACAGGCACTAGGTCTGAAGTTACATGAAAACTTCATAGTGCATATGGTTCTCCTTTCTCTTCCACCACAGTTTGGACAGTTTAAAGTTAGTTATAACTGTCAGAAGGAGAAAGTGGACTCTTAATGAGTTCATTTCGCATTGTGTGGAAAAAGATAAGAGAATGAAGCATGATAGAATGAAAAGTGCTCACTTGGCTACTACACCTAAAAGTAAGAAAATAAAGACTATTAAAGAAGTTACGACTGACCAGTCATCCATTAAGAAACAGAAGAAGCATAAGGAAGGCAAATCAGGCTGCTTCTTTTGCAAATATGAAGGTCATATGAAGAAGGATTGTACTAAGTATCACGCATGGCATAAAAATAAATGCACGATTCTCACTTTGGTTTTGTTCTGAGGTTAATTTAATTTCAGTACCAAAACACACTTGATAGGTAGATTCGGTTGCTACTACTCACATAAGTGTTTCTGTGCAGGGCTGCCTAAATTGTCGGACGCCAACTGATGCAGAAAGATTCATCTAAGTGGGCAATGACAAGAAGGCGAAGGTTGAAGCCATATCGGATTTTTGGTTATTGTTAAAGACTGTCTGTTATTTGAATTTGACAAAAACTTATGTAGTGTCGTCTTTTAGATGCAAATTTGATTTTTATTTCTTTATTGGATAAATTTGTTTATTATTGTTCATTTGAAAGAAGTAAATTTAAGTTGTTTCTGCACTCAAATTAGATAGTCACTGGTTCTTTATCTGGTAGTGATAACCTCTATTTGCTTGATACGGTTGCTTCATATCATGAAACATTGCATGTTACGTCTAGTGATACTAAAAGAAAATTAGCCAATGAGAATTTTGCTATGTTGTGGCATAGGCGCTTAGGATATATCTCTGAAAAGAGAATAAAAAGGCTTATGTCAAATGGAATTCTTGAGTCCCTTGTTTTTTGTAGACTTTAATGTTTGCATTGAATGTATAAAGGGAAAACGAACAAACATTAAGGGGTTATAAGTTTTATAATCCATCCAGTAAGTCTTTCTTTGAAACGGGAAATGCCCATTTCTTTGAGGATATTGAGTTTGGGGGAGGTGATGAAGTTAAACATATTGTCTTTGAAGAGAGACGTGAGTCTACTCATACAGATGTTGAAAGCAATAGTCAGGTCTTTGTTCATACCATTGTTCCATCAACATGTTCAGAAGAAGACAATAATGTCAGTCTCCCTACTGAATAACAAACTCAACAACCTCAAGAAAATCAAGTAGAGGTGCCACTGAGGAAATCCATCTATAGGCTAAAGTAAGCTTCCCGTCAGCGGTATTACAAATTTTATTAAGTTATAGTTTCATTTGGTTTCGAAACTAATATGGTTGATGAATGTGTATACTAAAAGTTCAGTGGAGGTAAATTTATCTTTCTGGTTTTATATGTCGATGATATATTGCTGGCAAGTAATGATGTGGGTATATTGCATGAAACTAAGAAATTTTGTCAACAAAGTTTGACATGAAGGATCTTGGTGATGCATCTTTTGTATTGGGGATCCAGATATTTCGAGATCATTCTCGGGGTGTTCTTGGATTATCACAAAAGGCCTACATTTGTAAGGTGCTTCAGTGATATGGCATGAAGAATTATAAATTAGAAGTTACTCCAGTTGCTAGAGGAGACAAGTTTAGTCTCAAACAGTGCTCTAAAAGTGAAATCGAATCTAAGGAAATGGAAAAGATTCCCTATTCATCTGTTGTGAGAAGTCTTATGTATGCTCAGGTTTGTACTCGTCCGGATATTGCACTTATCATTGGAATGTTAGGCAGATACTTAAGTAATCCTGATATGGATTATTGAAAAGCAGCCAAAAAGGTATTGATGTACTTACAAAGAACAAAAAATTTTATGCACACATACAGAAAGTCAGATCAGTTGGAGATCATTGGGTATTCAGATTCTAACTTTGCTGGGTGCCAATAAAGTAACATAACATGTTACGAGGCATCCAATCATGCTTTATGGTTGCAAAATTTTGTCATGGGGCTGCGCATTATGAATGGTGTAGAAAGACCACTAAGGTTATTGTGTGACAATAATTCAGCAGTCACGTACTCTAATAACAGCCAAAGTTTGTCAAAGTCGAAGCACATCGATATTAAGTTTTTGGATTAAAGAGATGATACAGAATGATCAGGTGTCTTTAGAGCATATTGGGACAAACTCTATGATTGCAGATCCGCTTACCAAGGGTTTAACACCTAAGGTCTTTCATGAACTTGTTGTTCATATGAGGGTGTAACCTTTGGATGATGTGCTAGTTTAGTGGGAGTTTGTATTTTGTTTGCTCTGATGTATAGACACATATTTAGTTTTCTGCATAACAAAGTTTAAGTTCTTTAGTTCCATTCTGTGTTTATGTGCTTTTGATCTCCATAAGGTTTTAAAGTTGGACCAGTTGAGAATAGACATGTTGTAATCACATTATATGTAATTCTCAAGTTATACATCCATATCAGATCTATGTCATTGATTGTGTTAACATTTGTGATCATTGAAGGTCTAGCTAATTTTAATAAAGCGAAAGCCGCTTTGGTTCTGTGTTGATATGATCATGGACGAGATTTGTGAAAATGATGTTTAATAAGATAGTAGTTATGAGCTCTTAAGGTTTTATGTAATGTCTGAATGTATGAAGACATATTTGGCCCAAGTGGGAGATTGTAAGGATTATTTGGTGGGTCGGCATATGTCTATGAGGAATTTCAGACATTATGACTGTCTTAATGTAAATATCCGCTTAAGTGATTGCATTTTTGGATATTACATCATTTTATATTGTATGGGGTAATTTTGTAATGTATAGATACTTGTACGCGATTACGGACTCTTTGATGAGTTGAATCTGTAATTGCCCATAATATAAAATGGTAGTGGTCCCTGGGGTCGTGCAATGGTTGGTAGAAATGTTGGCTTCTAGGGTTGTCTCTTCCCCATCTGAGAGTGATTGCAAGTGCACCGCAAAGACCCTGGAAGATCCTACTGCAATCCGATCGTCCATTTGTTCAGATGGATTCAGGTACGCTTCCGCTACAGTTAAGATTTTGTTTCAATGATTTAGCATGAACATGATCCTGCTTAGGACATATTGTTTTTGTATATGCATGAGGGAAATCTCCCATCACTAATAACCATGTAAATGGTCAACTTTGACAAGGTAATTATATGTAGAGAAAATACTTGGACATTATGTTGCATAATGAGAGGCACATCTTTTATCTGTTGTCTATGAAATCCAAAACGTTGTACTTCATTATGTAGTTTTCCTGATAATTTATCTTTTATATGTTTTCTATGCTTTTAACCTGTTTGGTATTTGAAAGAAGCAATGCTGATGCAGCCGTAAAAGTGGCTGATATCATGTCTGCTGATTTGGTTCACAAAGTGATACCAGCATGTGTACCACCAGTGTACCCTCCAAGATTTGGTCATGGTTGGGCTTGTATTCCCCTGATGCCATCTTCTGGGTGGGCCAGCCTTGACAGCAAATCCCGATCCATTGCTTCTGCAGAAGGAAACACTTCAATTATTTCTGCTTATTCTTGTTCTTGTCTATGCTATTGTCATTTAAGTACATTTTTTCAATTTATTGCAGGTTAACAACTTTAAATCGATGGATACAGATGCAATCAAATCTTCATAGTGTCTGAATCCGCTGCCACCTGATGATGCATAGTTGAAGTTGGAAAATCCAAAGCTGAGTCCAGATTTGCTATTAAGCGTTCTTTTGAGCCTGACAACGATACTGAGTCAGAAGAGGAAGACAAAGGCCATGTTGTAGTCGGAAGTCACGTATCTACATCTGTTTCAGAGTCTGACGCACAAAATCATGGCTCTTCAGAATCCTTACAAAGTGCTCAGAAGTTTGAAAATGTGGACCTGGAAAAGGCAGTTTTTCTTTCATTGGATTGGGAGAACGAAAGACCATATGAAGAAGCTGTTGAAAGGTTTCTCTCCTTATTGTCTATCTTTTATAATGTTTTGGACCTATGCAACAACTGACTTTATTCCACTGCAGTAGTATTTGTCTTGCTTTTCTCCTATCTTTTATGTTGGGAGGCTGGGTTGACTAGCATGATGGATTATTATGGTGGACATTATTTGTTTCTCAAAATCTAATTATTATGATCTCTTGCCTGTTGTTGATATATGATAGAGGGTAAGCTAAAACTAGAGTCTACATGCTTGGTAGGTACAGTTTCTCATATATACTTAAAGAAAAGGGAAAAATTCGTTCAAGTTTATACCATTTTCTCTTTGATTTTTTCCTTTTATGGAGACAAAAAAACTCATCAAAACTTTCAGATGGGTAGCCACATGAAGGTTACTTGTTTGATATGTGTTTGTGTGTGTGTTGTGTGTACAACATAAAAAAAAGACACTGAATTTATCACATAAACTATCTATAAAATTGATTTCAACATAAAACTCTTAGGAAGAAGCTCAAAATTATGCATGTTGTTTAGTTATCTATAAGCTTAGTTCTTAGGAGTAGGTGATGAATGTTCATCTTCCTCAACAAGACATATGTCCCATATGTGATTTTTTTTTTTAAATAATCTTATATTTTGCAGAGAAGAATGCCCACATATACCTTTATAAAATGATGAAGCTAGCCGTTGTCTAGCCTCAAATGCTAGTTTTCTTGCTTTACGACTAACTCAACTGCTGGACCTCTTCCTTCCTGTGTGCATGTCAGGGTCTCAACCCCCCCTATTTTACGCATTCATTTTTCAACCCTTTGACTAATAAATTACTATATGTGTTTCCTAATTCAATTTATTGCTCCTCCGTGGAGATATTTTTCTTTACCATTGTCACAAATCCAATGGTTCTTCACCCTCCCCCCACCCCAACCCAAAAAAAAAAAAAGCAAAAGCAGGACAAAAAGAAGGTAAAAAAGAAAACAAGAAAAAATTTATGATATTTGAAGAAAAATGAAAAAATAGAAGTATCATTTTTTTATTTCCCTTTTTTCAGAAAGAGTGTTTTTTATGTTTATTTAATATTTAATAATTATTTTAATATTGATCAATCTTTTTGTAAGAAAATGAGTAAAAAAAACTAAAATATGTCATTTTTTTATATTTTTAATTGTTTGAATTCCCAAGAAAAACAAACTTCCCAATGGACACCTTAAAAGAAAGCCTCGTTGTTAGGGACCCGAGAATTGTATCTGTAATAACCTGGCCAGTGGATCCTAACCCACCCCCAAGCAGGCCGGAAAAAGGCTAAGAACCAGTACAACTAATCATTTAACAATTGCCTTTATAAGTCTCAAACAATTCTTTATAATTAAACTTTTGGGGAGTTACAATCTCCACCCTCCCCCCTTTAAGGCACGCGTCTTCGTGTGTATGCGACCTTAGGTTTGAATGCTGAACCGACTTTGATACCACTATAACCACTTGGCTGGCAGATTCCAACATGCCCTCTAACAGTTTCGGTTCCACCTCAGAAAAGGTTGAATCAAGACAAAGTCACTTAATAACCCCCTTTATAGGTCTCCAAAGATTCTTTACAATATTGGATAAGAGACTAAGGTGTTACAATATTAAATTTTTGAGTGTTACAATCCACACCCCTTAAGGCACATGAAACATCGTAAGATGAATTCAGCAATCTCTTTTTTTATCTCTGGCCACCAAAAAATTCTTTTTATATTTGGATACATTTTGGTGCTTCTTGGATATATGGTATATCTCGATACCTCTTGATTAAACAATTTCCGAATATCAGGCATTCTCATGTCCCAACTGTTGTTTCATTCAAATTAGAATATAGAATACCCTCATGTATATGTGGCTACCCTAATAAAATCACAAAGTCTCTGTTATAACCTGATCACTTCATAGATCCCAAAACAAAACAAGCATAACTAATCTCTTTCAAACACATTTAATGCATTCTTGTTACTGCTGGATTCTTGATGATATAGTTTTTGTTTTAAGAAGTACAGGTTGTTGTGATCTTGTTACATATCTCTAAATTTTGAGATTGCTTTGTTAGTTTTTGTTTACTCATATTTCGGATTGTAAAGAATCTTGAGGGACTTACAAAGGAGGTTGTTATGTGATTGGTTGTCCTGGTTCCTAGCCTTATTCGGGCTGAAACCAAAATTGTTAGGGGGTGGATTGAGAACTGCTAGCCGGTTTCTTATAGTGGTATCAGAGGTGGTTCAATACTCAGACCTAGAGTCCCACACAAGCAGACACGTGTGCTTCAAGAAAAAGGGGGGTGGTGGATTGTAACAACTCTAAAGTGTTAAGAATCTTTGGAGACTTATAAAGAGGGTTGTTAAGTGATTGGTTTTCTTGGTTCCTAGCCTTGTTCAGGGTGGAAACAAAATTACTAGGGGCCAGGTTAGATCTACCAAGTACCAACTAGGTCATTATAGTAGTGGTGACAATGCTCTCTACCATTTGTTTATATGTTGATGTACTAACATATGAAGTAATTCTCGTTAGTGTATCTCAGTGAAATGGCTTATGTTATGTCTTATGCTGTTACTGTTACTTTTTGGAAAAAATACGTTCCTCAGTTTTAGCAATAATTTAGTAACATTGACATCTTGATTGGTTCACGTTTGGTTCCTTCAATTAGATGGGAAAGCTTGCTTTTGCTTCCAAAGTTTTCCCCCACGTCATCCTTTGGGTGGAAACAAAATTACTAGGGGCCAGGTTGGATCTAACAAGTACCAACTAGGTCATTACAGTAGTGGTGACAATGCTCTCTACCATTTGTTTATATGTTGATGTACTAACATATGAAGTAATTCTCGTTAGTGTATCTCAGTGAAATGGCTTATGTTATGTCTTATGCTGTTACTGTTACTTTTTGGAAAAAATATGTTCCTCAGTTTTAGCAATAATTTAGTAACATTGACATCTTGATTGGTTCACGTTTGGTTCCTTCAATTAGATGGGAAAGCTTGCTTTTGCTTCCAAAGTTTTCCCCCACGTCATCCTTTGTCTGATTAGAATTATAGGATGTTTATTTTAGAGGATGGAAGTTAATACTGGACCAGATGAAGTGTCTGAACTCTAAAGACATTCTGCTACTCAGATGATGCTGGTGAAAGTACACTTTCTGTTAATGAGTTGAATAAGAACCATTCTAGTGTCAGTGTCCCTCATATACTGTTCAGTACGTGGCCTCAGAATCCACTGTCATTTTAATGATTTTCCACATATATTTGTTTACAGATTAATAGGTGAAGGAAAATATATGGATGCTCTTGCTTTATCTGATCGTTGTTTACGTGGTGGGGCTTCTGATCGGTTGCTACAGTTTCTAGTTGAAAGCGGTGAAGAAAATCATTTAGCCACTGACTTGCCACATGGTTATGGTATACATAGCGTATGGAGCAATAGTTGGCAATATTGTTTTGAGATTGAAAGATAAGCAACTGGCCGCCAGACTTGCTCTCAAGTATGCAGCAGCCACCCCTGTGTTACATTTCTCTTCTCCATGAATAGCTTTTTATGCTTCACTTTTTTCTACCATAAATGAAGTCCTGGTGCACCTGATCACATCGGACTAATGAACTGATTTTTAAGAATGGATATTTGCTAATAGTTTGAAGTCGTGTAGATTCTCTGCTTGACTTAGGATTTGGTTCACTATCACTGCATAACCGTAATTCACCACTCAGCCCTGTAGTTTCGTTGTTGGTACCACTTAAAGTCACATAATCATATGCATTACCTTCTGTACTTTACCAGCTTTGCTTCAAGTCTCATAATTTTTGTTCTAAACTATAATCCAGGCATTTGGACTTGTTTCTATTTGTGTATGTGCAGTGATTGATGCTGATACAGGTGTTAAAACTGAAAAGATATTCTATTATAGTCTTTGAAGAAGTGTTGATATTCATGGCATTCAATGTTTTTAAATGGGCAAAAGAACATTTTTTTTTAAATGTCAAAATGAAAAACACACAAAAAAAACATTTTCACGTTTTCTTTGCATTTTTTTTGTTTTTTTGCGTTTTTGACATTTCGTAGTTACCAGATTTTTTTTACATGTTATTTTTAACAATTTTCCTTTTTTAACTTTTTAAAACTTCCTGAGATTTCCTTATATTTTCTCAAGAAAACCAACTCTACCCTCTTGCCATTTAATATCCGAAAATGATATTTGTGATAATGGCTTGAAATATTGGTTTACATGTGAGATGTATTAGCCACATTCAGACAGGACTAGTGGACAGTCCTTAGGAGTGCTTGAAGATTGCGAAGCATGTTGTTTTGCAGAGAAGGGGGATTCATTTCCAGTGGCTTGTCGGAAAGGACATAGGACAAGGCCATGTTGAGAACTCTTTGACTACTTCAATAGGAAAACTATTGATAATTTAATTATAAATATCAATGGCTCTTCAGGTGCCAGCATGAAGGTCCATGTAAGCATTTAGCGAAGCTTTAAGCACTGTCTCTTTTGTTAATGGTATGCCCAGTTCTTTTACTTTTTATTTCATATGGTTTATTTGACATTAAAAAAATTGGAAGCTTTTTGTTATTTGAAATTATCACACATAACTAAAGTCTTGTAGCTCTTCGTCTTCAAATCCTTGATTAACTTGCTGAGGACTATAACCAATGATGGAACAAATAAGTTCCAGTAATCATATCTAATTATGTAATTGTGACATAAGATACTTAAATTCAGTTCCAAGTCATGTTCCATGTCTAACCTTCATAAAGAAGTAACATAAATGGGGCATCTCCATTTTCATTTTTGGTATCTTGCATTAACGTTTGCATGCATGAGAATAAGTGTTTCGGCCTTCTGGATCATTAGTTCTTCATAATGGACTTTTCTTGATTTCTGAAATATCAATTGCAGATATCTTCATAGATGGGAGCTTAATGTTGCGATGGATGATCTCACCATGTGCATTTGCCATCTGCCGCAGGGTGATCCTCTTAGGAGTGAGGTGCAAAATCATTGATTGTTTATCTTGTCTTTCATCTTTCGAGTTATTTGTGTGGGAAAACCATTTTAAGTCTCTTTGTTTCTGGTCTGTGTGAGTATCTTGATTATGTCTACGCCACAAAGAAACGGCTGCCTGATTTGTCCATCCACCTATATGAGGCCGGTCAGGCCATCAAGTTAGGGCATTGACACTTTATTTTCCTTCATTTCATAGGTTGGATGCTTCTTTCCCTAGGAGAGGACCTTACATAATACATTCCCCTAAAATCTATCATTTCTTTGTTCTCTCTGTCCCTGTCTCTCTCTGTGAGAAGCTAGAAGATTGAGAAGCCACCGTATTCTTACGGGTTTCTGATTGCCTTTTCTTCCTTTTGGAAAACTATTGATTCTCTAAGCATTCACTTCCTTTGTGTATCATGTAAAAGTTATGATAATTCCAAAACAAAGATTTGTTTTTTCAAGCTTCATTTTTTTCTTCATTTTCTGCTCTTGTAATACTGCAGATCTTTCAAGAACTGATTTCTTCAGCTTTTCTGAAAATGACTCTGTCGGTGTGTTAGTAAGGTCAAAACCCATGACGTGCATATGCGTGTGTGCGCATGTGTGTCTACTCTCATCAAGAGTAAGGGGAACAACACAATGAGGTTGCTCAAGAGGTCATCCAGGTTATCCTAATGAGGTTGAATATCCCTTTTGTGTCAGCAGGTTATAAGATGATTTAAGAGATTCCCTTAAATAGAGGAACATTGATAACACTGGATCCATAAATATTCAGTGTATCTTAAGTGCCTATAAGTACTTTTTTCGACATTTACCAAAATCGGGCCTTGCAGAGTTAGCACCAACTAAGAAACTTATTCAGAAGGTCTATTATTAATTTATTTGCTTATACTAATGAAGGACAAGGATAAAACCTCTTCCTGTTAAAAGTTCCTTCTGAAATTGGTTTGTCAATTTCTATCTGCTGGATCCTTTTATTTTCAATTAGATCTGAGAAAATGACTGGAGTACTTCTGGCTTATTATTTTACGTAACATTTTAATGAAAAATGAGAATTACCATAATTGACTTCATTCCTACAGGATTCAAGTAGCAATTATGTCTAGATTCAATGAGTTGGTGATTGAGCTCCTCGCTTGGTAGTTGAACCTTTTAGGTGGTTCTATTCTATATCTGATTCCCAATGCCTGATTCTAGCATGCAAGCATGTAGTTTGTGACTTTTTTACAGCTTTGAATGTCGACTGATACTGCACATACTCATCAATCATTGTCTTCATGTATTAAAAAGGGAATTTGAACAATCTACAATTTTGTAAAGAACATCATGGAGATTCTGGGACTTTTGTTAAGGTTGAAACTAATGCGGCCATGATCAATTTCCATACTAGACTTTTCTGAAGAAATTAGGACCTTTGAGCAATGTTGTCAAAATATGATGAAGCTTTTAGTTAGCATAGCCTTTTTATGCCAATTTTTTCGTACTTGTGAAAGCTGAAAATGTGCGTTGAGATGGTGATAGCTATTTCTATATCATCAGGCCATCCTAGCACGACAAGCTTTGCAGAGATATAGTCACATACTGTGTGCAGATGACAGATATAACAGCTGGCATGAGGTGAGTCGCTCATTGTATTTTATGTTTGTGTATGGTGACTCCTGAAAGACTCTGATATCTATAACAGAAATAAATGTTTAAAGGATTTTGACTAATGGTGTTTTCCCCTTAATCTCCTGTCTGAATGAGGTTCATTCAGGTTGAAGCTGATTGCAAGGAAGATCCTGAAGGTCTTGCTTTGAGATTGGCTAGCAAGGGTGCTGTTTCTGCAGCCTTAGAAGTAGTTGAAAGTGCCAATTTATCTATAGATTTGCGGAGAGAGTTGCGGGGCAGGCAACTTGTTGAGCTGCTTACTGCTGATCCTGTCAGTGGTGGCGGTCCGGTAGAGGCTTCAAGATTCCTTTCATCATTCCATGAAGCTAATGATGCTCTGCCAGTTGCTATGGGTGCCATGCAACAACTTCCTAACTTGCGGTCAAAGCAACTTCTTGTATATCTCCATGTCTTTGTCTATAATTTCTTCCATTGACAGATGTGGGAGCTGAAAGAACTTATTTGGCTGTTTCTTGATATTTTCTTAAGCCCACTATTGTCCATTTTTAAAGGTGCACTTTTTTCTTGAAGAGGCATGATGGAAATATGTCAGACGCTGAAATCTCCCAGCTTAATGCTTGGGCTCTGGGTCTACATGTTCTTGCTGCTTTGCCTTTGCCTTGGCAGCAACGTTGTTCTGCATTACATGAGCAGCCTCTGTTGATCTTAGAAGTCCTATTTATGTGTAAACAGTTAGATTCTGCTTCTCAGGTAATGTAGTATTTCACAAAATAGTACCATGATTGACTATCTTTTCTTCTAACAAGCTATGCTGTCTGTGACTTTTTCATCTGCAGATCATGAAGGAGTTTCCTTCACTTAGGGACAACAATCTGATTCTTGCATATGCGGCTAAAGCCATTGCCGTTAACATGAATCCTCCTGTTAGCGAACAACGTGCCCCTATGGTGGTTCCCAGAACAAAGCAGAAAACACAAACGGGCATGCCTGCAAAATCAAATTTTAGTCACAGCCTCAGCAGCTTGCAGAAAGAAGCTCGCCGTGCATTTTCATGGATACCTCGTGATAGTGGTACTAAGACTAATTGGAAGGAACCATATCGTAAGCGGAAAAGCTTAGGATTGTCTCCATCTGCAAATACTTCTTGGGAAGCAATGGCCAATATTCAAGAGGATCGTAGTTCAGTTAATGCACTTGATGGACAAGAAAGGTTTCCCTCTATTGCTACTTCTGAAAGATGGGTACTCACAGGTGATAAAAATAAAATTGCTATACATTGATTTTTAATGTTTTTCCAAAATATTGCATATTTTCCCCCTCTTTTCTTTTTTCTTTTTTCATTTCCTTTGTTAATGTCATGATAATCTCGAAAATATCATGATATTTATGGCTATAACTCCATGTAACACATGAAACCTTCAAGTTGGAATGGGATGATATCAGGTCTTCAGACAAATTTTTTGCCCTTAAACCACTCTATTCATCCACCCGAAATACATGGAAGCATGTTGAGCATTTGAGGATGGAACATTACAAGAACCATGATCACTTATGGTCTTGGGGGATGTTTTTTTCTTTGCTACCATTTTTATGATTAATCAAAACAGTTGTCACAAATATCTCCATTTTTTAAGAATATTGTTTTAGCAACTGAAAATAAGGACAAAGTGGAAAAAAATATTGATTTCGTGAAAATATTGCTAGAACGAAAATTTATATGTTTTTGTCACTTTCTTATTGCAATATTTTCATTTTTTCCCAAAAAATAGAAAATATATTGAGATATATTTAATATTTTGGGGAATCATTTTAGCATTATATCTTTTTGAATTTTTTCAATGGTTTCATAGGAAAATTAGTAGAAACTCAATTTTTTATATTTTTTCTATGATTTGCCTGATATTTTTAAATTTTTTGAATTCATTAGACAATCAAACTTTCTAATTCGTACCCAAGAAAAACCTTGTCGAGAAAACCCAAGAATGGTGATTGAAAGTTGCAACCTGTGTCTTGTCAAACAACAAACAATGATTATACAATGTGTTTGGATTTCAATGGTTTCTAGACATGACTTATAGATGACAGTCAGTGCTTTGGAGGGCAGGGTTGGGAAGTTTTCATACTAGGCTATGCCATGTGAGACATGCCAGATGAACTCTTGACATCCTTTAACTTGGAGGCCCTTTTGGATGGCATGAGCTCCGTGTTTGTAATTCTTAGCTGGTAATAGACCATAGTTTTACTTCACTTCAAGTGATATTTTTCCTGTGATGTCTGTGCTTAGGGGACTACTTCGGCCTAAAATGTTATGTTTCTTTCTTCTTTCACTCTAAACTATGATAGTGATAACCATGCAGGAAGGGACTTCAAAATCCAAAGTCCGTTTTCTACAAGACCTACATCTTTGTTCTAATTGCATATGCAAGTGTCCAGCTGGCCTTTAGCCTACTCATGCGCATTCCAGCTTGTCATAGGCTGACAAACCGATGTGATCAATGGCTTGTTAGGAGATTTATCAAGTGGATGCATCAGGTTTGGTTTCTCCATTGTTCTTCCCATTGTATTTTCTATGGATCTTATTCATTTATTGTTGTTCCTAACAGCTGTTCTTTTCTGATTTAAGGAAAGGCATTATGTTGGACGAGGAATGTATGAGCGAACAACTGACTTTATCAAGTAAGTCTGTATTTTCCTGTGGAAATATCTTTGTCTTGTGCTCAAACAAGGAATATCGTTTTAGTTTGATTTTGTATATATGAAGGATTTTTTAGGTGTTTGGGTGAGCCCATGACTAGGGTGGTTCTCTTGGCAGTTGTTTTGGCTTATTTCAATAGTGTTGTGCTTAATGGCTATGTCACATAGGTACGGGTACGTACCATTTAAAAAAAAAAAACTTGGGTACGACCATATATATATATATATATATATATATATGTATGTATATATATATAAGCAAAAAATAAGAATTCAAAGATTAAACAAACAGAACAACACATTCATGAGTCCAAAAAAAGAAAAGAATAAAAACGCTAATTTTTGGACAGAAATGGACTTGGTTAACATTGAGCATGTCCAAAAAAAATGAAGGATATGGTCATGGGTATGTTGATCGTACTCGGGACGTAGCATGGACATACCAGTACCCGTACCACGTACCCATATGAGTATGGATACTGCTCCATAAAAGCAATACCTGTGTGACTTAGCATAATCGTTATGTTCCACAAAATTGATTTTCAGATCTTTGATCATGTGCTCTACAAGGTGCATGTGGTTGTGTATAGATGCTTGCTAGGTCATTTTAGATAATGAAAAAAAAAATCAATATAAACTTTCCATCATGAATATGTCCTTCAATAGGCAAGCGTGTCAGCTAGTACTTTTGAGTTTTGATATCTGAGCTTCTATTTCTAAACCAAAATTTATAAACTCAGATTGCATTCTTTAGATGATTGTTTTGGATTCATCCAGGAAATTGCACTGGGATCCAGGGGTTATGGTTGGACTTTGTGAAGTAATGAATACTTATCTTAGGTTTGTATCAAACAGCCACACAGCCAGAAGAGAAAATTTTAGACTGAGAAGGAGGAAGACAAATAAGACAGATTTTTCCTCTTTTTTTCTTTTTTTTTTTGTCCTTGGTGCTTCTTTCTTGTTTCTGTTGCATAAATGTTTGGGTTTTGAGAATGCTTCCATTTTGATTCTTGATAGTGATGGCATTTCATTCTTTTGAAGCCCAATTGTGTGCAATTGGAATGTACATTTTCCTTGTACTCTTTTGGTTGTTAGGCACATTGGATTGGATGAATCCTTTTGGCTGTTGTGAAGTCTGACTCTTTACTGTGTGAACTGGCCACAGTCCCATGAACAGGGTGCTCATGTTTTTTCATATTGATAAAATGCATATATATGATTTTCTGGCTTTGTGTATTTGGAGCAAAATTCTCATTCTCCTATTTCCTCTAGGAATGTGGAAGCAGATACCAATTGCTAACTGGTCGATGATGGTTCTTCTGTTTATGTTTCATCTGTTGGATTGTTTCCTTTCCAACATATGCAGATAAGGCCATTGGTCAATCCTACAAAAATTATTATAAATCTTCATGATCTTGTATCAAAATGTGAGTTTTGCTGCCTTTTTATAGTCATAAAATCCTTTCGAGGGATTAAACTAGGAAGGTAAAATGTTCTTGTGGCCTGCATAAGCTCACATGCCTAACAACAATGGAAACAATGCATCTGTCATGGCAATGTTGAAGATTGCTGCTCTTTTCCTGAATCCTTTCCTGCAGGCCTCATGATATGATAGTTCATCACTGATGTTGTTTCTGTTGTGTTCTGCTGCTAAGCAGGCTGCAGGCCAATTTCTCTCTGATTAATTTGTTATTGTATAAGTATTTTGTTCCACATACAGGATCACTCTAAGTGGTTCTGAATTTGGCTATTTTTGAATAATTTTGGGAGACAGTTCACACTAAATTCATACTTTGATTTCGTTTTTCTTTTCTGATGGTTACATTTCATGACCATTTTTTGGCAAGTACTGGAGTTTCTTGATTATTATAAACCTAAGCATTTTGTACTTTGGTATTCTTTTGCCTTTAAGAAACTTTTTGTTAATTTTTTCTTTTTGACAATGGACTTCAATTAGCTTGTGAAATTGAAGTTTATAATCATGTAACCAGGGCACAAGACTGATCAAACTTTGGTGGATAGTCGTACATTTAGAGTCTTACAGAGTCCAATCCCGTAGTTGTCATTATCATGCACTTGATGATTTTACAAAACCCACCACATAGGATTGGTTTATCCCGGGCTTCCTTTGGGGAAAGATAAGAGCTTAACCTAAACCATTTGTAAAACTTTCAATCAGTTGAGGACTCAAACATGCATGGAAAATCATCACTATTAAACCAACCTTTCGTATTCTAGGAGAGTTGGTGAAGTTCATTTTTCTACCCAACCAACCTATGCTATTTTGCATTCACCCTCTTCTTCAGAGTAGAATTCCTTCCTCTTGGTGATATACTATTTGATGTTAAGAATTTTTGTAAAAGTGATAATTTTGAGTTTTGCTTAAAAACATTTTAAAAGTGTCTTCTCACACAATGATGTGGCTTTTCTTTATTCTTAGTACCTCCTTGAGCAGAAGGATAAAATCTCAAATTTTTGTTGCCAAACAATGGAAGAGGAAAACTAAAAAGATCTTGAATATGAGCAGTAAGGAAAGGTCCTGTGAAGTTGAGAAAGTCGAGACTAGGAAATGCTATTGACTCTGATAATCAAACATTTGTAAGGATTTAACAAGAAGAAGCTATCTTGACAGAAAAGCCAAAATCCTTTGTAAGATCTTGGCAGGTAGTAAAATGAGAGTTGAGAGATTGGCTCGGGGCTTGTGTAGTCATTCCTCTGGGTCAGTAATCAAGAGTACCGGGTAGGCATATAGGTGATTTATGTCTATACCGCGAAGATAACGACTTATGAACCTTTGGTTCGTCGAAAACCCACAAGGTGAAGTGGGTTGGATATGCGACAAAGCTACACATAACTGCCAAAGCGGTGGAGCTTCGTAGTAGCCTTTGGGGTGGCGAGGTATTCCCTCAAAGGTGAAGGTCAGCCTAAAAAAAAAAAAATCAAGGAAAAAAAATTTTAAGGCAAAAGCTGAATGCAAAAGAAAGAAAGAAAAAACAAAGAGGAAAAAAAAGCAAAAGGTGTCTACCAAGAGATGAAAGGCATGAAGGCTGAACTCACAGGAATTGAATGTGAAAATCTTTGGTAGATGTGTGGTCCTAGGGTCAATATCTTCTCCTATTTTTGATTACCTAAGATACTGAGGATGATTCCTTTATGTTCATATTTTGGAAATTGAAAGTCATCCATTCTAGAGATTTGACGACATTGACACGAAATGAATCCTAATGCTTGTACAGTAGGTGCTATGTGTAAATGAAGGTCATATTATTTGCACAACACGAGCACTCATGATTATTAGTTAAATTGATCTTTTTTGAACTATTTCAAGCTAAAAAGTTGACATCTCCTCTAGTCATAGGAGAAACTAACCAATCTGCTTTGGTCTTCAAATATGTTTGTCATTTCATTCCCAATCCCCTTCGGCCTTGAAAGATGTTGGCTATTCCACTACCAAACCATTAGTCCATTCATGGAATAGATGAAACTCGTCGAACCTAGTCAACTCATGTTGAGTTTGACGAATTTCATTTTCTTTGTCTCAAGAGATGCATATCATCTGGGACAAGTGATTAAGCCTGGCCCATTATTCCATCTTAACCGAGTGTCTTCAACATAACCCAGACTTAGGGTTGAGTTTGTCATGGAACACCTCTTATCTCTTTTCAAAAGGACCAATCAATTTTATGTCCTCAGGTCCTTCATGGTTTTAGACGAGGATAATGCTCAGTTTCTCTTGTATCACGTTGGTGTCAGGTTAGTTGAATAGATCCTTTAGTTAGCTATTGCACATGTCCAGCGGTTAAGGTCATTGGTTTGATTTGTATTCAGTAAGATCCCATTTTGATTTAGTTTGATTATTTAGTTTTGTTGAGTTGGGCAATTGTTTTCTGCTTTAATGGTTTCCTGCATAGTGTCATGTTTAGTTTTCACTTTCATTGTGACATGGGTTGTTTAGGTGCTTTATTGTCTTAGGTTCTTGGTTTTTCTTTTTCAATGCCTTCACTTGTGTTGCAGACCGACTATCCCTCGGCGCAACACGGGCCAAATATGTAACGCTCGACTCATTTTCTACGTGGGCTGGATCGGGTGCGGACCCGGACCCAAATCCAGTAGTGTGGGAGCCCGACGTCGCCCTCTTCTCCCTCGTCTCCATCGTTTCCCCTCTTCGTCTCTCCCTTTGCTATGACCACAACGCAGAGAAGAGGAAGATGGAGGTCGGTACAGCGGCGATGGAAGTGGACGGCGGCGACGGCGGCAGTGCTTAGGTGAGCCATCGGTCTCTCTCTCTGTCTCTTCCTCTCCCTCCCGTGTTGTTTCCCTTTTCGGACAGCTCTCTCTCCCGCACTCTCTCTCTGTCCATGCTCTCTGCTCGAGCCTCTCCCCTTTTGTCTGAACCCTCTTTGCTCGTCCTCTCTCTATGCATGCCCTCTTCCTCCCACGCATCCTTGCACTCTCTCTCTCTACCTGCAATCTCCCCTCTCCGTCAGCACCCTCTGCCCACGCTTTTCCCTCTCTCACAGCCCCTTTTACAACTACTATGGGCCTCTTCTAACGACAGCACCTCTCTCTTAAACCTCCTTTTCGTCGATTTTTGATTTTCTTATCGTTGTTTGATCGGATTTCAGCTTGGGGATGTGTTCTTCCCCCTCATAACAGCGGCTAGAATGCGTTGGTGTGGCTGCATTGCGGGATTTTAGCCGTTTGAGGACCTCTCGAACTTGTGAGGTGGCTGCCGGGAGGACTGCAGCAGTTCAGACTCTTAAATTGGGGTGAGCAAGGCCTAATCGAGCCTAGATTGTTGTATATTTGCTGTTGGAGCATGTATAATTATTAATGGAGCATGCTAGATTTAAGATTTGATGAATTAGGATGTTTGTTAACGACGTTACTATTTTGGGGAAGGTCTAGGACTCATGTGGAGGAACGATGATCCATGTCTACAATGATCTTATAAGCATGATGGGTTGATTTTCAAAGCAATTAGGAAGCATGGTAGAGATTGTGTTGTTGTGGAGAACGTTAGAATCATTTTGGTGAGCTTGGGGAGATATGCTTCTATTGAGGTGCATATACGTTGTATGTTGAGAATCTTATGGTGGGGAAGACACCTCAACTAAGGAAAACAAGTGAGAATCGTACATGTGATAAGTCGAATACAAGTTTTGAGTTCTAATCCTTGGCGGCAACCTCGTGGGTTGGGTAGAGACCCTTTTTGGAGGGTTTCGTGGGTCGACACCCATTTGAGGCGAAGACATGCCTCGATAACGGTATTTTCAGATTTGTATCGATGGTAAGCGAAACGAGCAGAGAACTTACCATTTTGTTATGTTTGTAGGTACACCGGGCACGTCAAGTAGGCCTTGAGCAATGTGGGTCATAGTTCAAGGTGTTTAGTGGACGCGCGACAGGTATGGCGGCATTCCAGGCAAATCCCTGCCTAGGCAATTGTGTGAATGTATGTTCCTAGGATCGTGGAATCCTAGGATTGTGATGTGATTGATGGATTGCTTTGTGAATGAATGTGTGTATGCATGCAAATGGTTTGATATATGATATGATTTGTTTTGAAAGGCAATGAGAAGCATGTTTTGAAAATGTTACGCATTTGCATATGTATGCTATGATTGATAATTGCTTAGGACAGATGAGGTGGGGTATCGAGTCGAGTATCTCCTCGACCCCAATTATGCATTAGAAAGCATCCTAGAATGATAATTGTCTAGGACAGATACGGGCCAATCACGGATCGAGACTACTCTCCGCGGTTTGGCTAAGTTTTGAAAGGTGTGATTGATGTGTGTGATTGTGAATGATTTGTCATGTGACAAGTTCTGTTTTGGAAAGCTATTAGAAGCTTGTTTTGAAAACTGTTATGCATTTACATGTGCATGCTAGAATTGATAACTGCTTAGGACAAATGAGGTGGGGTATCGAGTCGAGTGTCTCCTCGACCCCGATTGTGCATTAGAGAGCATCATAAAATGATAATTGCATAGGACAGATACGAGCCATCACGGATCGAGACTACCTTTCGGGATTTGGTCAAGTTTTGAAAGATTTGATTGATGTGTTTCATAAGATGTGAATTTTTATGAATGTGAATGTTGTGAATTGTTGCATATGTATTGCCGTGCGCAATAATGCAATTGATTGGAATTGGAGGGTAGTTGTACCCGTATTGTATGACGGCTAGCTATGACTGTTAATGCTATGTGTAGACCTCGTGGGGAGGCAATTGGAGGTGTGAGTGCACTCGTGAAGTGAACCAACCTCATGAGCTAGCCGGTCATTCTGTGATTGTGCAATTATAATGATAATAATGAAAGAATAAGAGATGAGAGGCCAGTGGGTTGTGGCATTGTGTTTGGGAGACGTCCCGCTTTCGCCACTCGTCTCGCCTGTTCGGAGCGCAGGCGGTGCAAGGCCCCAGGGTACTGTTGTGTGTTGTGCTTGGAGCGTGGGTTCCCGCCTTCCCAACCTGGGTGTCCTAGGAAAGGCTGAGTATCTCTCCTTGGAATTCACACATCCATGGATGAGTGCTCTACCGCTGCAGCGGATGAATGGATCCATACTGTTCTGGGCTACCACGGGGGTTGTCTCTCGGCTATGGGCCACCCGCGGTGTGCACGTGCCTATGTCTGCACCGACAGGAACTGTCAATTCACTAAAGCTAATGAAAATGAATGTAGGTGAATGAAATGTGTGTGAACGAATGTATGTGATTGATGGGCATGTGAATGCTATGACTGAAATGAAATGTTTAAGCATGCCTTGCATGTGATTGAGATTGTGTTTCTGGGGCCCTTGAGTGGTCTTTTCATGTCGTGGTCTATGTTAGGGGTTTTCTTGGCAAATGATGTGCCTATGCCCTGACACGACATGACGATAGATTGTTTTTATGATTGTTCTTAAATTTGAGCCCTACCTAAGAGGGTTTGAGATTTTCCTAGCTTGTTGTCATACTGCGAAGGCTAAGCCTTCAGTTATTTCGTTTTTAGGTTTTGGCGGACGCGGGCAGCAGGTTGATCAGATGGCTTCACTCACATCCTACTGGGGAGGTTTTGGGTCTTTGGTAGTGCCGGCGCGTCATGGTTTGGTCTTTTTGATGTCTTATTTTTGTTAGGCATCAAAGTTGTGGTTTGGGGCATTTTTGTCATACACATAGATGTGACTTTGTATGAATTGAAATTGTTATATAAATGAAAGTTTGCCCCATGGTTTCAAATGACATAGCTCCATCTTTTTTGAATTGTTGTGTAGTCGCACCTCAATGCTTTAGGTTATAAAAAAAAAATTTGTTTGAGGGTCAAAAGGTTGGGGTGTGACAGTTTTGGTATGAGAGCTATGGCAAACCCCACTATGGATGTGAGTTAAGGCCTATCTGTGAAGCCGTGTTGCCCAGGTACACATTTACTTATTGAACTTCTATTGTAGTTTTGATCTTTTAGTAAGGTATATGTACAGAAGGTGATTGTTGTTTTGAGTGATTGATGTTTTGAAACTTTGTGCTGACGCACTTCAATGAGTTGACTTGAAAGATCGGTCAAAGATTCTTGTTTGTACAGATGGAGTACCCATGTAGGGTTAAGAAGCGAGCTGGGTCGGCTACAGAGGCACAAAGAGAGCTAAGTTCGGCCCATTCTGTTGGGCATACCCTATTGGATGATAGCACGTCAGGGCAACAATACGCCCAAACTTGTGTGGGTGCTCAAACCCTATCAAGGCAGAGGAATGGATTGAAGAGGGTGAACGCATCTTTGAGCTCCTTAAGATGCCAGAATGTGACAAAGTTAACTATAGTACGTATTTGTTGAAAGGTTATGTCAAACGGTGGACGTGGACACCCACCTATTTCACTTATTACACAGTTGATAATTCATAAGTTTTAGTGAGCTTGATGTTATTTTGGGCATGGATTGACTTAGCACACATTGTGCCTATAGATTGCAGAGAGAAGTAGATACGATTGTGGACGAATGAGATGAAACCAGTAGATTTCCAAGCACGAAAAGCTAGTCGAACTGATAAGATAGTGGTGTCTGCATTGAAGGCCAAACGTTTGATAGAAAATGAAAGTGTTTCTTTCTTAGACAATATGTTGACCAATGAAACGGAACCGGTGAGGTTACATGATGTTGCCGTTGTGAGTGAGTACTCCGATGTGTTTCCTGAGGCACTGTTAAGTTTGCCTCCAACACGAGAAGTGGAATTCAAGATAGAGTTGTTACCAAAGACAACTCCTATTTCTAAGGCACCATATCGAATGACACTGACAGAATTAGAATAATCTAAGAAGCAATTGCAGGAGCTGTTAGATAAGAGCTTCATTCGACCAAGCGTGTCACCTTGGGGAGCACCCGTGTTATTTGTTAAGAAGGAGGATGAGACAATGCGCTTGTGTATAGATTACCGCATGTTGAATCAAGTCACATCAACAATAAGTATCTGCTTCCTAGGATTGAAGACTTGTTTGATTGATCAACTCAAGAATGCAAAAGGTATTCTACAAGATCAATCTGAGGACAGGTTATTATCAACTCTTGATGCGGGAGGAAGATGTTTCTAAGACTGTTTTTCGAACTAGATGTGGGTACTATAAATTCAGGGTCATGCCTTTTGGGTTGACCAATGCTCCCTTAGTGTTTATGGACCTCATGAATCGAGTTTTCCAAGACTACCTGCATCAGTTTGTGATTGTTTTTATGGATGATATTTTGGTGTACTCAGATAGTGAGGCAAAGCACCGAGATCACTTGAAGAGTGTGTTGAGTTTCTTTTTTTTTTTTTTTTTTTTTGTGCAAGCACAAGTTATATGCTAAATACTCAAAATGTGAATTCTAGCTAGAGAAAGTGAACTTTCTTGATCATGTGATCTCAAATAATGGAATTTTCGTTGATCCGGCGAAGGTGTCGGTTGTACAGGGCTGGAATACGCCGTGCAATGAAACTGAGGTTAGAAGCTTTTTGGGATTGATTGGATATCATTGCGGGTTTATACAAGACTTTTCAAAAATAGCTACGCCCATGACTATGCTATTAAGAAAAGGAGTGAAGTTTGTTTGGAATGAAGAGTACGAAAAGAGTTTCCAATCTTGGAAGGACAAGCTTACCATTGCCCCTGTTTTGACGCTTCCAACGGGTCAGGATTTGTGGTGTACACCGAGGCATCGGGAATCGGTTATGGATGTGTATTGATGCAACATGGCCATATAGTGGCTTATGCATCATGACAGTTGAAGGTACATGAGCAACACTATCTCACTCATGATTTGGAGTTGGGAGCGGTTGTATTTGCATTGCAGATGTGGGGATACTATCTCTATGGTGCAATTTTTGAGGTGTTTACAGACCACAAATCATTGAAGTACATATTCTCTCAAAACTTGAGGCAAAGAAGATGGATTGAATATGTAAGAGATTATGATTTCAAGATATTATATCATCTAGGAAAAACGAATGTGGTGGCTGATGCTTTGAGCAGACATGCTAAGAAAACAATGTGCAGTATGTTGACTCGTTCTTGGACATTGTTGCAAGGTATGATAGCTTGACAGTCTCACCTTAGTGACGAGAACAAAACAACGATGACTGCAATGATACGACATCCTTCGATGGAAGATCTTATATTGAAGCAAAAGGAAGATCCAAATTTTGCTATGAACATGGAAGAAAGCAAGAAGGCAAATTCTTCCTGGTATCAATATGAAGATAGTTCATTGCGGTTTCGACACAGAATGTGGGTCCCTATAGATGAACTAGTGAAGCGTCAGTTGACTGATGAAGCTCACAAATCTAAGTTTTCTATACACCCTGGCAATACAAAGATGTTTCAAGATATGAGAAAGAATTTTTGGTGGCCTGAAATGAAGCGTGAAATTGCAGAATATGTAACAAAATGCTTAGTTTGCCAGCGGGTCAAAGTAGAGCATAAACGGCCAGGAGGTTTGTTGCAAAGAATTGATATCCAGTGTGGAAATGGGAAGACATTCGATGGGTTTTGTGGTTGGTTTGCCTCACACCAGAATACAACATGATGCCATTGTTGATCGACTTACGAAGTCGGCTCATTTTCTGCCAATAAGAATCAGTCAGTCCTTAGAAAGTCTCGTAGAGTTATATTTTGGCGAGATAGTGGGATTGCAGGGAGTGCCAAAGTCTATCATTGCGGATTGAGATCCACGATTTACCTCTAGGTTTTGGGGGCAATTGCAAAGGACATGGGGTACTAAGCTTAAGCTGAGCACAGCATTCTACCCCCAAACTGATGGGCAATCTGAGAGGACCATTCAAACCTTAGAGGACATGTTACGTGCATGTGTCTTAGAGTGGAAAGGAGAATGAGATAAACATGTGAAATTGGCAGAGTTTGCATATAATAACAGTTATCACTCTCATATCGAGATGACACTTTTTGAGGCCTTGTATGGAAGGCCATGCAAATTTCCAGCTTATTGGACCGAATTAGGTGATGACAAGATCAAGAACCTTTTTCTATTGCAACGTTACACCGACCAAGTACAATTAATAAGGAAGAAGTTGTTAATTGCTCAGAGTTGGCTTTTGAGGTGGGTGATCTTGTGTTCTTGAAACTTTCACCTACTAAATGTGTTTTTCGATTTGGTATTAAGGAAAAGTTGAGCCCAAGGTTCATCGGACCTTTTGAGATATTAGAGAAGATTAGAGAGGTGGCGTACAGATTGACACTATCACCTGACTTGAGTCATGTTCATGATGTTTTCCATGTTTCCATGCTTCGAAAATATGTACCAGATCCGACACATGTGATTGATTTTCAAGGTATTCAGGTGCAAGACGATTTGACACTAGAAGAAAAATCTATTAGAATTGTGGATCAAAGAAAGCAAGTGTTTCGCATGAAGAGAATTTCTTTAGTGAAAGTGGAATGACAACACCATGGGTTGAAAGAGAGCACATGGGAACTCGAGGAGGATATGCGAGAGAAGTATCCGCACTTGTTCTCGCATTACATTGAGGTATGATCTAAATTTTGAGGACAAAATTTCCTTAAGGAGGGTAGGATGTACTCGTTTTGTAGGTGGGCCGGATCGGGTCCGGACCCGAATCCAGTAGCGTGGGAGCCCGACGTCGCCCTCTTCTCCCTCGTCTCCCTCGTTTCCCCTCTTCGTCTCTCCCTTTGCTATGACCACAACCCAGAGAAGAGGAAGACAGAGGTCGGTGCAGCGGCGACGGAAGTGGACGGCGGCGGTGGCGGCGCTTAGGTGAGCCATCGGTCTCTCTCTCTCTGTCTCTTCCTCTCCCTCCCGTGTTGTTTCCTTTTTCGGCCAGCTCTCTCTCCCGCACTCTCTCTTTGTCCATGCTCTCTGATTGAGCCTCTCCCCTTTTGTATGAACCCTCTTTGCTCGTCCTCTCTCTATGCACGCCCTCTTCCTCCCACGCATCCTTGCACTCTCTCTCTCTGCCTGCACTCTCCCCTCTCCGTCAGCACCCTCTGCCCACACTTTTCCCTCTCTCAGAACCCCTTTTACAACTACTATGGGCCTCTTCTAACGACAAACACCTCTCTCTTAAACCTCCTTTTTGTCGATTTTTTATTCTCTTATCGTTGTTTGATCTGATTTCAGCTTGGGGATGTGTTCTTCCCCCTCATAACAGTGGCTAGAATGCGTTGGTGTGGCTGCATTGCGGGATTTTAGCCATTTGAGGACCTCTCGAACTTGTGAGGTGGCTGCCGGGAGGACTGCAGCAGTTCAGACTCTTAAATTGGGGTGAGCAAGGCCTAATCGAGCCTACATTGTTGTATATTTGTTGTTGGAGCATGTATAATTATTAATGGAGCATGCTAGATTTAAGATTTGATGAATTAGGATGTTTGTTAACGACGTTACTATTTTGGGGAAGGTCTAGGACTCATGTGGAGGAACGATGATCCATGTCTACAATGATCTTATAAGCATGATGTATTGATTTTTGAAGCAATTAGGAAGCATAAAGAAAAGGCTGTAGAGTAAGCCCACTTTTACAGATCAACAATTTTGCAAACAGACAAACGATCATAAAACCCGCCGCTTTACGTAAAGCCCAGCTTTCTGTTTCACTGTTCTGCTTATCATATTTAAATAACTTTTTATGTCTGCAGAAGAAGGACCATCGTTTTACTTTTGAATTATATATATATATATATATATAATAGCCTTTATTTAAGAACTGAACTATGGAAAAGAGTAGATAAATAAGAGTTTTCAAAACTATCGTTTGAGTCTTAAAAAACCTACTGATCAATCTTCTGAACCACATTTAGGATTTTCTGACAGGAAAATCTAGGTTTCAACTCATGAAATTTATTTCTGCACTAAACTGATATTATTTTCGTAAAAGGATATTTGCAGGTATGATGAATTCATATCTTATCCATTCCGATGTAGTAAAGGATACTGCCCACACATTAGAACAGAAGAGTTTGAATTTGAAAAAGTTTGAACAGGGAAGAACAAAATTGAAAAACAGCTAAAATCTTTTATTCTCTAAAGAGAGAGAGAGAGAGAGAGAGAGACTGTATGAAGTTCAAGTCGATCCACCAAATCCAAGTCTAGATCAGTAGGAAAGAGCTGTTGTTGGGTCTCTTCTGAACATATTGACAAAGACAGCCCAACATGCTCGATCTAGAAGGTCCAATCCTCCATGCTTGAAGTTCTCTTTCGCCAGCAGAGTTGCAACTCACAGTGAACTGCTTGCTTATGGTAGAGATTGTATTGTTGTGGAGAATGTTAGAATCGTTTTGGTGAGCTTGAGGAAATATGCTTCTATTGAGGTGCATATACGTTGTATGTTGAGAATCTTATAGTGGGGAAGACACCTTAACTAAGGAAAACAAGTGAGAATCATACATGTGATAAGTCGAATACAAGTTTTGAGTTCTAATCGCTGGCGGCAACCTCGTGGGTTGGGTAGAGACCCTTTTTGGAGGGTTTCATGGGTCGACACCCATTTGAGGCGAAGACATGCCTCGATAACGGTATTTTCAGATTTGTATCGATGGTAAGCGAAACGAGTAGAGAACTTACCATTTTGTTATGTTTGCAGGTACACCGAGCACGTCAAGTAGGCCTTGAGCAATGTGGGTCGTAGTTCAAGGTGTTTAGTGGACGCGCGACAGGTATGGCGGCATTCCAGGCAAATCCCTGCCTAGGCAATTGTGTGAATGTATGTTCCTAGGATCGTGGAATCCTAGGATTATGATGTGATTGATGGATTGCTTTGTGAATGAATGTGTGTATGCATGCAAATGGTTTGATATGCAAATTGTTTGATATATGATATGATTTGTTTCGAAAGGCTATGAGAAGCATGTTTTGAAAATGTTACGCATTTGCATATGTATGCTATGATTGATAACTGCTTAGGACAGATGAGGTGGGGTATCGAGTCGAGTATCTCCTCGACCCCAATTATGCATTAGAAAGCATCCTAGAATGATAATTGTTTAGGACAGATACGGGCCAATCACGGATCGAGTCTACTCTCCGTGGTTTGGCTAAGTTTTGAAAGGTGTGATTGATGTGTGTGATTGTGAATGATTTGTCATGTGACAAGTTCTGTTTTGGAAAACTATTAGAAGCTTGTTTTGAAAACTGTTACGCATTTGCATGTGCATGCTAGAATTGATAACTGCTTAGGACAAATGAGGTGGGGTATCGAGTCGAGTGCCTCCTCGACCCTGATTGTGCATGAGAGAGCATCATAGAATGATAATTGCATAGGACAGATACGAGCCATCACAGATTGAGACTACCTTCTGGGATTTGGCCAAGTTTTGAAAGATCTGATTGATGTGTTTGATAAGATGTGAATTTTTATGAATGTGAATGTTGTGAATTGTTGCATATGTATTGCCGTGGGTAATAATGCAATTGATTGGAATTGGAGGGTAGTTGTACCCGTATTGTATGACGGCTAGCTATGACTGTTAATGTTATGTGTAGACCTCGTGGGGAGGCAATTGGAGGTGTGGGTGCACTCGTGAAGTGAACCAACCTCATGAGCTAGCCGGTCATTCTGTGATTGTGCAATTATAATGATAATAATGAAAGAATAAAAGATGAGAGGCCAGTGGGTTGTGACATTGTGTTTGGGAGACGTCCCGCTTTCGCCACTCGTCTCGCCTGTTCGGAGCGCAGGCGGTGCAAGGCCCCAGGGTACTGTTGTGTGTTGTGCTTGGAGCGTGGGTTCCCGCCTTCCCAACCTGGGTGTCCTAGGAAAGGCTGAGTATCTCTCCTTGGAATTCACACATCCATGGATGAGTGCTCTACCGCTGCAGCGGATGAATGGATCCATACTGTTCTGGGCTACCACGGGGGTTGTCTCTCGGCTATGGGCCACCCGCGGTGTGCACGTGCCTATGTCTGCACCGACAGGAACTGTCAATTCACTAAAGCTAATGAAAATGAATGTAGGTGAATGAAATGTGTGTGAACGAATGTATGTGATTGATGGGCATGTGAATGCTATGACTGAAATGAAATGTTTAAGCATGCCTTGCATGTGATTGAGATTGTGTTTCTGGGGCCCTTGAGTGGTCTTTTCATGTCGTGGTCTATGTTAGGGGTTTTCTTGGCAAATGATGTGCCTATGCCCTGACACGACATGACGATAGATTGTTTTTATGATTGTTCTTAGATTTGAGCCCTACCTAAGAGGGTTTGAGATTTTCCTGGCTTGTTGTCATACTGCGAAGGCTAAGCCTTCAGTTATTTCGTTTTCAGGTTTTGGAGGACCCGGGGCAGCAGGTTGATTAGATGGCTTCACTCACATCCTACTGGGGAGGTTTTGGGTCTTTGGTAGTGCCGGCGTGTCATGGTTTGGTCTTTTTGATGTCTTTGTCATGGTTTGGTCTTTTTGATGTCTTATTTGTGTTAGGCATCAAAGTTGTGGTTTGGGGCATTTTTGTCATACACATAGATGTGACTTTGTATGAATTAAAATTGTTATATAAATAAAAGTTTGCCCCAAGGTTTCAAATGACATAGCTCCATCTTTTTTGAATTGTTGTGTAGTCGCACCTCAATGCTTTAGGTTTATAAAAAAAAAAAATTGTTTGAGGGTCAAAAGGTTGGGTGTGACAAAATAGGCTTAAAAAAGTCAGCTCGTGAGAACTTGATTCTTTTGGTAAATATAATCTGGTCAAATTCATGGGTGTGTCACATTTTGATAGAGTCTTTGAATTGCATATCATACATTGTTATGATACAATCATGTGTTATGCGAATCTATTTTGTTCACATCCAACTTGCTTATGATACAATCATGTGTTAACCTACATTTTAAAAATATGCTAAGGTTTGTCTCTAGAGTGGTAGAAAAGTTTGTTTTCTCAGTTATTTCAGCAGGGAAAAGAAACTGAACTACTGGTTGGTTTGAACAATGGAGGTAATTGTGGTTGAATTATTCTTTGCCTACTGTCATACTCTTTTGACTTTTGTTTTATTCCTCTTTCAATTTCCTATTTCTTTCTTTTCTTTTGATAATGGTTATTGTTAGGCAACTTTGGAGGTTCATGCCATAAGTGCCATTGTCCATCTCTCCTTTGATCATAAATTATTAGTGCAGAATCTAGCACTTCAGGCCAAAAAAAAGTGCTCTACAATGATATAATTGAAGTTGTTGAATCTGGTGGTTTGCTTAGTGTGCAATTTCTGGTCACTACTATTTATTCTTGTTTTAGGTGGTAAACATGATGGATGGAAAAGTGGATGACCTGAAGCTTCTTTATCGATCATATTTAATGCAAACTTTCTATAATGGGCATATTGAAGAAAAAAAAACGTGAGTTTACATTATGCAGTTTCTGGATTCATAGATGTCCAAAACATTTGTAGGTTATGCAAATAGATGGAGGTCCTTAGTTGCAGCTTCCTTGCTAGTGCTTATACCTTTTTCTTTGTTCTTTTTCTATGTGCAGCTTACTGCTTTGGACAATTTGAAGGATATATTTGGTTTAAACAAATCTGTTAAGATGTGTTTATATTCAGTTTTAGGTTTAAGAGGGTACTTTTGTAATAACTTTTCCTTTAGATGTTTCTCTTGTAACTTCTCTCTCTCCTCTAGTCTATATAAAGAGGAGTTAGGGCAGATTTCGAGGTTAATCAAAGATTATTCTTTCTAATCTTATCATGGTATCAGAGCAGCAGCCGTCTCCTCCTCCTTGGCGCGCCGATTGAGCGGCGCCGCCCGCCGCCTGACCGCGCCCATCGCTGCGCTTCCTCCACCCGCTCGTGTCCACCCATCTCCACCCGTCGCTGACCTCTCCACCCGACGCCTCCGCCAGTAGCTGTCCTGACCTCTCCGCCCGACGCCTCCGCCCGTCGCTGACCTCTCCACCCGACGCCTCCGCCCGTCGCTGACCTCTCCGCCCGACGCCTCCGCCCGTTGCTGTCTTCTCCGCCCGACGCCTCCGTCAGCTGTTGCAGTCATCTTCGCCGCTGCCCGCCGTGGCTGTCACCTCCGCCCGCCGCCGCCGTCCGTCGCTGTTGCTTCTCCGCTGCCGCTGAATCGCCGCTGCACGCTGCATCGCCTCTGCTGTCTCCACCACTCTCCTCTGCTCTGCCGCTGCCCTGCACGCTGATTTTCTTCTCAGCGTCTTCGCTGCATCGCCTCTGCTGTCTCCACCACTCTCCTCTGCTCCGCCGCTGCTCTGCACGCTGATTTTCCTCTCAGCGTCTTCGCTGTCGCCTCTGGTAATCTGTCTTCGTTCAGTTCTGTTGTTGCCTCTTCCAGCCGATCAGACTTATGGATTGCTGCCTGTGTTAACTGCTTCTTGATCAGCATGTTGTCTTTCGATATGTGATTGTCTTCTTTTTGCCTGCACTTCCTATTCCGTGGCTCGGTTTCCTCCATTGTGTTGAGCGATGTCTGAAATTAGCAGCGGCGCTAATACCTCTTCCTTTGTGTCGTCGGGAGAGATGAAGAGTTCCCCATTTTCCAGCTTTATCACCAAAATGGATGGGGGTAATTACGAGATGTGGGCCATGCAAGTAAAAAGAACCTTGATCGCTCATGAGAAGGAACATCTTATATTGGAGCCCGAGCCCGTACAGAAGGTAGGAAAATATACTACTTGGTTTAAAGATAATTCGTTGGTTATGGTATGGATTGTTGGTACTCTTACTCAAGACATTGCCAATGAAGTCCTGCATAAGGAAAGTGCAAAGGATATGTGGGATTCCCTTGCAGCCACCTATTCACAAGCAAGGAATGAAACAAGAATTATGCAGCTTCATCATGATATTCATCAGATGCGCCAAGATGGTCGCCCTCTACATACTTATTATTCTAGTCTCAAGTCCATGTTTGAGAGACTAAACAGCTACTTTCCTGCATGTAAGTGTGAACAACAGAAGGCATACAGAGATATGCTTATGGTCGGAGTATTTCTGTCTGGATTAGACTCTGTTTATGAATCAGCAAAGAATCAGATGCTCACTAGTCCCTCGATTCCTCCTATTGATGAAGCTTATAGTAGGCTAAGCAGAATTCCAATCCCTTCATCGACTGTTCTTGATACCACTTCTGCTATGCTTGCTACTCGTGGCAGAGGTGGGTCCCTCTTTGCCAGAGGACGAGGATACCGTGGCCGTGGCAATACCCCTTCGCGCCCAGTATGTCAGTTTTGTCATCGCATTGGTCACACTGTGGATAAGTGTTGGCAGAAACATGGTCGTCCAGCTGTTGCCAATCAGACTGTTTTTACTGATTCTCCAGAGCAGCCTAAGCCTCAGCATCCTGTTTCCTCCAGTGAGTTACGTGCAGATGATATTATCTCTCAGTTGAGACACTTGATTGGAGATAGACCTCAACAAGCTCCTGATCCGACCACCTCTACTATCACTACTGCTGCCAGTGCATCTTCATCTGGTATGTATTCTGACACTACAGATTGGCTCATTGATTCGGGTGCATCGACACATCTCTGTGGAGACAAGGCACAGTTTACTTCTTATGTCCCTACTCCACCTGGTCGCTCGGTTATTCTAGCAGATGGCAAATATTCTCCCGTTGTTGGACTTGGAGAGGTCCAACTTACTTCATCATTACCATTGCAACATGTTCTTCATGCACCAGAATTCCCACATAGCCTACTATCTATCAGTCAGATTACCAGAGATTTAAACTGTCGTGCGATATTTGACTCCTCTTCTCTTGTGTTTCAGGATATACTGACGGGCAGGGTGATTGGCAGTGGCCGTGAATAGGGAGGTCTTTACAGGCTAGTGCATCCCTTTCCCTTTGCTGGGTCTACCTCTGCAGGGTCGTCCTCATCCTCAGCTTATACTTGGCATTTACGTTTTGGACATCTACCGTTTCAGAAACTGCTGCATGTTCTTCCTCAGCTGTCTCCTAAGTCTTCTTTTCAATGCGAGTCTTGTCAGTTGGGCAAACACCATCGGTCATCCTTTCCTCCGCGGCCCAGTCGAAGTAGCCATTCTGTGTTTGAGTTACTTCATTTTGATGTTTGGGGTCCAAGTCGTACACCTGCTCTTCAAGGTCATCGATATTATCTTGTTGCTGTCGATGACTATAGTCGTGTTAGTTGGGTTTTTCTTATGAAGCATAAATCTGAAGTGGGTCATGTAATCAAAAATTTTATCAATGAAATTCTGACTCAGTTTGATACTTGTGTCAAAATTGTGCGCTCTGACAATGCTCTTGAGTTCTGTGCTTCCTCTTTGGAACAATTTTTCAGGGATAAGGGTATCATCCACCAAACTTCTTGTGCCTATACCTCCCAACAAAATGGGGTTGCTGAACGGAAACACCGTCATATTCTTGATGTTGCCAGAACCATTATCATACATAGCCATGTTCCCCATTCTTACTGGGGCGATGCTGTTCTCACAGCCTGCTATCTTATTAATCGTATGCCGTCATCTGTGTTGGGAGACCTTATTCCTATCTCTGTCCTCTTTCCTGACAGAGACTTGTTTTCTGTTCCACATCGTGTTTTTGGATGTGTTGCCTTTGTTCAGTTGCTTGGTCCTGGGCGAGATAAGTTGTCTCCTCGGGCCATCAAAACGATCTTTGTTGGTTATTCTCGCACTCAAAAGGGATATCGATGTTATGATCCTTCTACTCGTCGGTATTATGTGAGTGCTGATGTTACATTTTTTGAATCAACCTCTTTCTTCTCCCCAAATGGAACTCAATTAAGGGCGCCTGAATTAAATGATGAAGTCCAATTTCCTCTACCTCTCATGAGTTGTCCAAACCCAGTTGATCCACGTTTTGGGGCTGTCTACCAACGTCGTACTAAGCCTGCTGCGCCTGTTCAATGTGCACCTGTGCCTTCACCCAGCACGCCCAAGGTAATTCCTGACACAAACTCAACTGACAATGTTTTATGTAATGATGACATAGGAGTATGTCACGAGCATGTTCCTGCTCCTAATGAACTTGATATGCCCATTGCTCAAAGGAAAGGCAAACGCAGTTGCACTTTGCATCCTATCTCTGGTCATTTATCCATGGATAGACTCACCCCTATGTACCGACAGTTTGTCAAGGGGCTGTCGGCTATTGCTCTTCCACAGAATCCCATGGATGCTCTCTCTGATCCCAAATGGGCAGCAGCTATGCAAGAAGAGATGGATGCTCTTCAGTCTAGAGGCACCTGGACACTTGTTACTCCTTCAGCTGATGCAGCCATTGTTGGTTGCAGATGGGTCTTTACTATCAAATACAGAGCAGATGGCAGTATTGACAGATATAAGGCTCGTCTGGTTGCAAAAGGCTATACCCAAACTTATGGGGTTGATTATTATGATACCTTCTCTCCTGTGGCACGACATGCTTCTTTACGGATTCTCCTTGCTGTGGCTGTCAGCAAGAATTGGTCCCTCTCCCAGCTTGATGTCAAAAATGCCTTTCTCTATGGTGACTTACATGAAGAAGTGTATATGCAGCAACCACCAGGGTTTGTTGCTGAGGGGGAGTGTCAGAAAGTGTGCAGATTGAGAAAGGCGATTTATGGTCTGAAACAGAGTCCTCGAGCTTGGTTTCAGAAATTGTCAGAGAATATTGAGAATGAGGGCTTCAGACGTTCTTCGGCCGACCATTCCCTCTTTGTCAAGAAGACTTCTACAGGTACGGTGATAGTTCTTGTCTATGTTGATGATATCATTGTTACAGGGGATGATGATCAGGGGATTTCCAACATCAAGGATGTCCTTAGACAACACTTTGTCACCAAGGACCTTGGTGAACTACGTTATTTCCTTGGTATTGAGTTTGCCAGAAATCAAAAGGGCCTTATCATGTGCCAGAGGAAATACGTTACTGATGTTTTGCAAGAGACAGGGATGCTGGGGTGTCGGCCTGCATCCACGCCTATGGATATCAATACCCGCTTGTATGATGATGATACTGAAGATGTTGATGCGAGACAATATAGAGGGATTGTTGGGAAGCTCCTATACATCACTGTTACTCGACCTGACATTGCCTATGCTGTTAGCAGAGTGAGTCAATTTATGGATAAGCCCAAGAAAGTTCATTGGGATGCTGCTATGATGATTCTTAGGTATCTAAAGAATTCACCAAGAACGGGACTCTTCTTTCAGAATGGTACCTCACTCACTATATCTGTGTATGTTGATGCCGACTATGCAGGATGCCCCTCGGACAGAAAATCCACTACTGGATTTTGTGTGTTTATTGGATCCAACTTGGTTACATGGAAGAGTAAGAAGCAAACTGTGGTTGCCAGATCAAGTGCAGAATCTGAGTATAGAGCTATGGTTCAGGGTACTGCTGAAGTTATGTGGGTTAGATCCCTGATGTTGGATCTTACTGTCGAAGTGCCTCTTCCTATGCAACTGTTATGTGATAACAAAGCTGCACTGTTTATTGCTAATAATCCGGCTTTTCATGAAAGAACCAAGCATGTTGAAGTAGATTGTCACTATACTAGAGACATGATTCAAAAGGGGTTTGTAAGTACCTCACACATTTCAACTACAGGGCAAACGGCTGATATCTTTACTAAGGCTCTTGCAAGGGGACCATTCCAAAGCTGCTGTTCCAAGTTGAGCCTATTTGACATATACGCTCCAACTTGAGGGGGAGTGTTAAGATGTGTTTATATTCAGTTTTAGGTTTAAGAGGGTACTTTTGTAATAACTTTTCCTTTAGATGTTTCTCTTGTAACTTCTCTCTCTCCTCTAGTCTATATAAAGAGGAGTTAGGGCAGATTTCGAGGTTAATCAAAGATTATTCTTTCTAATCTTATCAAAATCTAAAGCCAAAAGGATTATGCTTGAAGTTTTCTCTGCATTCTAACTTAGACGGCTTTCAAAAGCATTTTCTCAAGGAGAATTGGATTTCTTGCAGTTGGTTATATTATTGTTATTGTGCATCATCAGCTAAGCTAGCCAGTTGTAGGTGACCTACCATTTGAAAGTGCTTTGAATGCTGCCTAAGATGCCTAGATGCTTAGTAGCCTATGCATTTCCGTTGACAAACTAAGTTTTGTCCATGTAACATGGGTATGAGATAACTGATAAGGCTCTAGTACCTGCATTGATGCACCAAAACCACAACGCAGCATCAGATGCTGACACATGACGGTACATTTTGGATTGGGTTTAGGTTAGACCCAATCCAAAGCGACTTACCTTTTATCTTAACAAGAAGTTGTCAGTGGCCAATGTCTGTTTCCTCTCCCCTTTCAACTCTTACACTAAATTATAGATCCTTCAGTGAGACACAATTACAAGCGAGCAGCTTTGGTGTCTATCACACTAGCTTTGGTGGACCAACCAGAGAGAGAGAGAGAGAGAGAGAGAGAGAGACTTGATGTTATTGTATGTGTATTTATATGAATAAATTTTGTATTATTTAACGATCTTAAGTTTTGTATTATTTTGTCAGTCTTTCTGTGATTGTATATAATCATGTATATGTTTATATATGTGACTGTATATAATAATATTTTGGTTGCATTTTATTAGCTTTTACATTTTTATTTTTTATTTTTTTTCATTTAGAGCACTTAGTCCAGCCTAGGCATGCCTAAGCTCTAGGGTCTACTCATTGCCTCGGCTCCATCTAGTTCTCTAGTGACATACACTGAGGCACTTGAGAATGTAGCACCCGCAACACCTATGAGAAGGCCAAGCATGAAGGCGGTTGGCAAAGACTTGGAATAATGGGGTGGACATCAAATGTTGAATTGGGCCAATGATGGAATGGCCATTTGATAGCAAGTTAGCGACTTAGCAGGAGGTTGGCATGGCCATGCTACATTGAGGTATGCTTCATGATAGCATGTGGTGTAGCAGATTTTGGAGTGTCTGTACACATGTATTATGTTTCTAAAGCCCTAGCTTGGGTTGCCTAAGTGTGGGGATGGGGTTGTGCCTTAAGTTCGCTGAAATTTTGTTGGTTGTGTACTTGAAACCTTTTTTGGCTTTGAAGGGAACATCAGCTGCTAAGCTTTCGTTAGGTTCTGGTGAGCCTTAGACTACGTGGATGCAGTTCTTTACAGATAGTGCTGTATATACCTCAATATGTTTCGTACAGCTCGGTTTTTGCTTGAAATTTGTTAATTTCATTTATTGATGATTCTTTTGTATCTATGCATTTTTTAGATTTTATTGATTAATGTTATGCGGTTAGTCAAGGTGTGCAAAGTCAAAACTTCTGTAGGTGAATTGTGATTTAGGAAGATAGGGTGTTTCTGGTTCTTGGATACCATCAAATTCATAAGCTTAATAGTTTGGGGTCTTATGACTGTGTGTTAGCTAAAAAGTTTGTTTCAGGTGGTTAAGTTTTTCCGTATTGTTGGTTGTAGAACCATTTTTCCCCGTTTTCGTTGACAGTGTAATTCATGAAAATGTCCTGCAGCAGCTCATTGTCTTTGATTTTGAATAGTTCTTGTTCCTGCTGCCTCGTACTGATATGCTATTATTTGCAGATTTATCTTCTCGGTTTTCTGATTTTCTATACACTCTTTGCTGCAATTGTTGGCTTCTTGCTTGGGGCAAGTGATGGTCTAGGCGAGGTATGCTGTTCATCTAATTATCTTAGTGTGGTAGTGTTTTGCTTTTTGCTTGGAAAAATCATGAGTTTTGCTTGGTTTTTTGAGATATTGTTGCTCTAAGTTGTTATTTATACACCAAGTTATTTTATGTGTCTGAAATAATTAATTTATAAATTTTAGTTTGGCGTGCTTGCTTTACTAATTTTCCTTCTAGATTGATGATCTGCTGTTCCTTCAACATTTTCACTTTCTGGTTTCAGATTCATTCTGTTGATGCTGTTCATGAGCTTTTTGAGCAGTTTCCTGAAGCTTTCATGAAGTATCTTCATGTGCCAACCAAAGAGTAAGTGCTCATTGCTCAATCTTCACATTTAAATTCATGTTTCATTGCATGACCAACCTTCTTTTCTGCATTTTAGTGCCTAGTCTTCCTTTGCTTACCAAAATACTGTTTGTGGCAGGAGTTCTTTTTATGCTTCCAATCAGGTGAGTTGACCCTCATATTTGGAGCATTGTGATTACGTATTCTTTTAATTGAATTTATGCAATCTTTGCTGTTATATTTAACACTTTTTTATGAATAAAGATGGAATGCCTATGATTCCACATGTATTATGCTTCAATTTTTCCACTTGGTGTGTTAGACTTATCCTTTATTTTTTGTATATAATTGAATTGTCTGGGATGCTTGGGAGCTTTCTTTATTGCATGTTACTTGCAGACATCAACCATGCTTCTCCAAAGCTCTTATGTGAGTTCTGTTTTCAAACCCAATTTACAGCTCTCGATTTTTATTTTTTCCAGCAAAAACTTGCCAAACGAGAAGCAGGAGCCATAGATAGGACCCAGGACATTGCCCGTTTGCAGGAGTTTTACAAGCTACAGGGAAAGACACAAAATAGATGAGTTACAGATGTTTCTTTTATATGTAATCAGCTTATGATTTTTTTCTTTTGAAAATATTGTAGAAAAGTGCTATAGGTCCTTTTGTCATATTTTGGTGAAATTGATGGCCTTAGCTTGTAAACTAGTTTAGTAGTTTTTAGGGTCCTTATGCCTGCTATTTTCACTACATGGTTAAATGAATTTTGTTTAATTTATATTAGATGTTGTGCTGTGCTTTTGCGGGAAGTTCTGTTTAACTAAAATCTGCATATCATATGATTGCCCATCCCACGATATATTTTAACTTACTGTTTTATTGTTAATCCAGTTTAGGACGCAGAAGCCTGAAAAGGAAGAGGGTTTTGGCAACATTGAAAGTTGAGCGGTTGTTGAACAGCTCAGTAAGGAAGTATCCCCAGAAGATGCAGACAAATTAATTCCTGAAGAGGTTGGTTCTTTAAATTTTCATTGGTAGTACTGGTTAATAATGAACTCCAAAATGCTGACTTTTTGCTTTTCTAATTAACAAGTGCAGTCTGTGTTTTTGCTTATCTGAAAGTCGTTATGTTCCATTTCTCGTGCTCCTGTTTGATTTATTCTTTTCCCTTTGCTTTATTGGCCTTTATATAACCAAAGGTTCATTTTTCTCCAGTTGAAAAGGGTTATGAAATGAGATGCTCCAATGTCAGAGGATCTAGTTGCTGATAACATTGTACCACTGGATTCTCCATCTTCAACAAGTATAATTGTTTCTTTTCCTGAGGTAAAAGATTGTGGAAACATGAATATTTTGTCTGGGGAACTTCTTTGATTGGCTTCTTTATACCTATTCTGAGGTTAAAGCTGCTATTTCAGCATTCAGATACCACAGTGGATTGCCAAAGTTGCCTAATACCTTCTCTGTGCCAGCAACAAGGACTGCAGACGTACTAGATTTTTTGCAGTATGTATTTGGATTTCAGGTTGGTCCTGATGAAATTCTTTCGTCTCTGGAATTCTATCATTTCTGGTTATGTACATCTTTGATGAGCTTATGTTACAAACATTTCAGCTTTCTTTACAAGATTTAGTTTTTACCTGATTTTCCTCTTAGGTAATGTGTGGCTACGGATGTGACTGACAGTTTTTGCAACATCACAGCATCGATAGGAAATTGGCTTCAATGTTATTTACAACGAAGTAGTATGTTATTTTCAAAAGAATTGATGTTACATAGATATAATGATATTATTTGTATTTTTGTATAGGTTTGTCTAACCAAGATCTGTTGTGCCTATATATATATATATATATATATATATATAGTTAAACTTTTTTAAATTATCTATATTCCTGGAAAGGCTTGCCAAAAATTAGCTTTTTGGCTGGTTGTTTTGCACCTTGGTAACCAACACTAAAAGAATATTTTCAATAAGGTCATGAAACAACAAACTCTGGTTTTCTATCATCTTTTGTTGTTGATATTCATTGTATCCCTATTTTGTCTGAATCATCATGCCTGCAATGTTTTGTAGGAACACAAACTAAAAGAGAAAGCTATTGCTATGTGGCTCTGTACTTCTAACCTGTAAACTGAGAAGTGCTTATTTTTTACTGTCATATCTTTAGGCTCTTTACTATTGTCTAAGCAGTTATATAATATACTTCGGTTTCCCTCCTTTTCACATTTCCCTTCCGCAAACCACACCTCTATAAATGATTTCATGTTTTCTGAAAACGAAAATGTTTTCTAAACTATAAGGTAGCCTGGTTTAGTATGTTTTGGAGCTTAGTGCTTATCAAACATGATATGTCATCTTGATCTTTTTTTAGTACTTCACCAGTTCCAAATTCTCTAATCAATGTTGTAAAATGCATAATGTAACCTGTACTGGTTGGCTCCAAACTTAGATATGTAACACACAAAATCACAAACATGGATTCCATAAACATAATAAAATAACAACTAGATGCTATCTAAAATATGCACACTTTACACATTTCATTTAAAGTCTATTCAACTTTTATGAAAAATCATTGGTTTGTCATGTTTGGAGTCACACATTTCTATGTGGTACGACTGCAATCATTGGTTTGTCATGTTTGGAGTCACACATTTCTATGTTGTACGACTGCAAATTTGGCATAGTTTGCAATTTATTTCCGTTGTTGTTAGGGCAGTTTCTCTGTTTGTCCATGTGAAGTGTGAACACCTGCAGTCTTTTGTGTACTTTTCCATTTTTTAACTATTTTCCTCATGACAACGATAATTCTGGCTACATGAGCTCTTGCATGTCGACATTTAAGTTGTCATTTCTAATGTTGTTTGCATTCTTGTTCTTTGTTAATACTCCGATAATTGTAACTGTTTTCAGTTGCCATTTCTAATGCTTCATCTTTTCTGTCCACATACTTTTACTGAAAAAGTTGAAAAATTTAGTCTCAGTATGTAGTATTTATTTCTTCTGCGATCCTCATTCATGATTGAAATTACTATGAGCTTGTTATCTATTTGATGCTTGAGGCCAATGTCATATTATGCGTGCAGGGGCTGACTATCCTTGCTTTCAACAAAAGGAAGTTCAATTCAAAGACCTTAAATGAGCTAGTAAGTTTAGGTCCTACTTTTATAATAATGAAGTATTTTTATAATAATGAAGTATTTTGAGAGTAAGTTTACCAGTACTGCTTGCAAGTCTCTTGCGTTGTTTCTTGATGTCATTTATGAGGCAAGGAGTAGGCCATGATTTTACATCATCTGTTTCCTTTAATCGTGTAGGTGTATGGACATTGTCATGATGTATGGGGCACATTCAACAACTCGTCGTTTAGCTGTGATGAGAATTGTTCTCCGTTTTCTTTGGTTTGGTGTTGCTTCAGCATTTGTGTCATATCTTTATGTGTGAGTTTTTTGTGTTGTTGTTTCTTTTTTAATCTGGAAGACTTCACTTTGATGTCGCTGCACCTACTGTTTTATGTTTATTTGTCCTCTGTTGAATCATGTAGTCATAGATTGTCAAATCTAAACTATGATAGTGGTAACCATGCAGGAAGGGACTTCCAAATCCAAAGTCTGTTTTCTACAAGACCTACATCTTTGTTCTAATTGCATATGCAAGTGTCCAGCTGGCCTTTAGCCTACTCATGCGCATTCCAGCCTGTCATAGGCTGACAAACCGATGTGATCAATGGCTTGTTAGGAGATTTATCAAGTGGATGCATCAGGTTTGGTTTCTCCATTGTTCTTCCCATTGTATTTTCCATATATCTTATTCATTTATTGTTGTTCCTAACAGCTGTTCTTTTCTGATTTAAGGAAAGCCATTATGTTGGATGAGGAATGTATGAGCGAACAACTGACTTTATCAAGTAAGTCTGTATTTTCCTGTGGAAATATCTTTGTCTTGTGCTCAAACATGGAATATTGTTTTAGTTTGATTTTGTATATATGAAGGATTTTTTAGGTGTTTGGGTGTGCCCATGACTAGGGTGGTTCTCTTGGCAGTTGTTTTGGTTTATTTCAATAGTGTTGTGCTTCACAATGGCTATGTCACATAGGTACGGGTACATACCATTTAAAAAAAAAAACTTGGGTACGACCATATCTATATATATATATATATATATATACATATATATATATATGTATATGTATATATATATATATATAAGCAAAAAATAAGAATTTAAAGTTTAAACAAACAGAACAACACATTCACCAGTCCAAAAAAAGAAAAGAATAAAAACCCTAATTTTTGGACAGAAATGGACTTGGTTAACATTGAGCATGTCCAAAAAAAAAGAAGGATATGGATACTGCTCCATAAAAGCAATACCTGTGTGACTTAGCAGAATGGTTATGTTCCACAAAATTGATTTTTAGATCTTTGATCATGTGCTCTACAAGGTGCATGTGGTTGTGCATAGATGCTTGCTAGGTCATTTTAGATAATGAAAAAATAGATCAATATAAACTTTCCATCATGAATATGTGCTTCAAGAGGCAAGCGTGTCAGCTAGTACTTTTGAGTTTTGATATCTGAGCTTCTATTTCTAAACCAAAATTTATAAACTCAGATTGCATTCTTTAGATGATTGTTTTGGATTCATCAAGGAAATTGCACTGGGATCCAGGGGTTATGGTTGGACTTTGTGAAGTAATGAATACTTATCTTAGGTTTGTATCAGACAGCCACACTGCCAAAAGAGAAAATTTTAGACTGAGGAGGAGGAAGACAAATAAGACACAGTTTGGTCCTCTTTTTTTCTTTTTTTTTGTCCTTGGTGTTTCTTTCTTGTTTCTGTTGCATAAATGTTTGAGTTTCGAGAATGCTTTCATTTTGATTCTTGATAGTGAAGGCATTTCATTCTTTTGAAGCCCAATTGTGTGCAATTAGAATGTACATTTTCCTTGTACTCTTTTGGTTGTTAGGCACATTGGATTGGATGAATCCTTTTGGCTGTTGTGAAGTCTGACGGTTTAGTGTGTGAACTGGCCACAATCCCATGAACAGGGTGCTCATGTTTTTTCATATTGATAAAATGTAGATATATGATTTTCTGGCTTCCTTTTCTCTTTTCTTCCTTCATGCAAGATCTTCAGTATGTGGATGAAGGGAAGACACCCTTGATCTTGTTTTGTGCTACTGTTGGTGGAGACTTAGGCCTGCACAGATGGTGTAGGCATACGTGAGAAAGCTAATAGGAAGACTGCTACCATCCAGATCTAATAGTATGGTTCCTTTTGATAAACTTGCTGATGTTGTTTCTGTTGGACCTCATCCTGCTTATTTCTTGTGCTTTCTATTACAAACTACTTAGTGATGCATAAGCTATCGAATGGTAGTAGAACTTATGTCAGTTAGATCATGCAGAGCCAAAAGAACAGCTTCTGCTAATAAATGGGAGGACAGAAGATGAAGTTGCAAGGAGCTTGGAAAGGGTGTTGCTTACAATGCGAATAAGCACCTCAGAGCCTAAGGTGCAAACTTTGTCACACAGCTTTTTTTTAACTTTAGTTGAGCTGCATGTAGGCCATATCAGCCAATTGTGCCTCATAAAATAAGCTATCGGTTTTATGTCTGCATTTCTTTTGCTGCAGGTTTTGAGGAGTGCTTTCAAAAAGATGCACATCTATGTTCATCAGGTTATTCGTATGAATGGAATGAGTAGTATATACCATGTTGCATGGATACTTATGTTACATTGGTATGGATACGAGTGCCCGGTGCGGGTGTGATTGTTCAATTGAGTGTTTATTCTGTTTTTTGACGTGCTAATATCATTTGTTTTTACTGGAGAACACTGAACTTTTATTTGTAGGATCGTTTTTGAAGTAGACTAGAAATTGTAGCTGTTGTCTTGTGTTTCTGATAGAATTTTCACCAAATTAAAAATCGTTTGTAAATATGAAAATGACCTTCAAAATTTTTTGTTTTTTTTTTTTTTTTTGTATCTAAAACTTCTTTGGCATATGTAAAGTGGCCACCAGTTTTCAGTTGGACCAATTAGGTTGGATTTGCAACATTATTTAGTAGTCTTCATTTTTTTTAGAATTTTGGATCTTTACTCATTAAACTCACACGACATTGGTGGAAAGGTTTACTTTGTTGTTTTCATTTTTTTTTTAGTGAAATTTTATATCTTATAGTTGGTAAGGGTTCAACTTAGTAAATATAGGTTCACTTCTTCGTTTTTAGGACGTGTTTATGTTCTTATAAACTGTTTTATTTTTTTTGCTTGAATTCTTGATTTATTTAGCATAGGGTGCAAGGAAGGAGTGATCAGATAGGTGGGGATAGAGTAGAATAGATGATTTGTATTTGATTTTTGAATTCGATAGTTCGACTTTTGAATTGGATAGTTTGATCTTCCCTACTTCTATAGGAGAGCATATGGAGTTCTTCTTCTACCCAACTGGTTTCATAAAAACTCATCTTTTGGTAGAAGGGAGTTCCTATTTCCAGGTGATATGCCATTTGATGTCAAGTACTTTTTTGAAAGAAAATTTTTGATTGTGCCTAAAAACATTTTAAAAGTGTCTTATCATGCAATGATATGCCTTCATTTTGTTCATACTACCTGCCCAAGCAAAAGGAAACTTTCAAGTTTTTTTTGTTATCGATCATTAAAGGAGGAAATCTGGCAAAATCCTATGAAGCTGAGAAAGTCCAGACTAGGAGATGCTATTGACTCTAGGGAAAATATCCTAAGAGAGAAGCCATAATGCCTTATAAAATAGTGGCAGGTAGCAAAATAAGAGTTGAGAGATGGGCTCAGGGCTTGTGTAGTTGTTCCTCTGGGTTAATAATCAAGAGTACTGGGTAGGCATATAGGTCATTTATGTCTATGCCGCGAAGATAATGACTTATGAACATTTGGCATGTTGAAAACCCGCAAGGTGAAACGGGTTGATATGTTACAAAACTACACCTAACCACCAAAGCGGTGGAGCTTCGTAGTAGCCTTTGGGGTGGTGAGGTATTCCCTCAAAGGTGAAGGTCGGCCTGAAAAAGGAAATCAAAAGCAAGAAAAAATGAAAAGGCAAAAAACCAAATGCAGAAAAAAAAGGAAGAAAAAGAAGCAAAACCAAGAAAAACAAAAAAGGTGTCTGTCAAGAGATAAATGTACGAAGGCTGAACTCCAAGGAATTGAAATGCGACAATCTTTCATGGATGTGCGATCCTTGGGTCAATATCTGCTCTTTTTTTTATTTTCTAAGACGTTGAGGATGGTTACTTTATGTTCATTTTTTTGGAAATTTAAAGGCTTCCGTTCTAGAGCTTCAACAACAATGATGCAAAATGAATCCCGATGCTTGTACGGTATTGAGGGTAAATGAAAGGCATATCATTTGCACAACACGAGCACTTTATGCTTATGATTTAAATTGATGATTTATAAACTATTTAAAAGTAAGCACTTGACGTCTCTTGTAATGTTTCCTGACTTCATGGGCGTATGAGGAACTCCCAGCCCCTCTCTGTTTTTGAAAAATGTTGTCCTTTTTATTACCAAACCGCTAGTCCATTCATAGAATAGATGAAACCCCTCAAACATATTCCACTCATGCTGAGTGTAATGAATTTTCCATCTTCCCCTTTCCATGTTCCCATCACCATTTGTTTTCTTGTGAAGGCTAGGTAGTATTTTTGTTGATTTCTTTTTTAAGGTTTGCTTAGGAAAGGATTTGAAAGAGTCGTTAGCTTTTAACTTTTTTATCATTAGTTTTTTTTTTTTTTTTACATTGTCAGTGTCTTCTGGTTCATGCAGCTGATGTTGGAGTTTCAAGCCCAACTCATCAGTGTTCAAATGTCTTGTTTTACCTAATCATAAATCATTGGCATTTTGGATGTACGTGAAGTTCATCCAACTCTTTGTAGGCACTGGGGCCCAAATTAGAGCTCTATAGATGAGGTTGTTGTTAAGCTTGAATGTTCCAATGAATGGACCAACATGTCGCCACTTAGCAATGGCTTGTCTATTGGCCATGCTTTTGGTCTCCTTGGAGTATTATGCATGCATTCTTTCTAGTTCGCATGTGCTGTTGCATTTAAGTTTCAGACGTGCTGTATTATTTGTTAACTATATATATTCTTGATAGGTTTGAAACACAGTCTTGAGGTTCTTGGAGTTGCTGCAATAGAAGACCGCCTGCAGGTGATTCTCTTTTTCCTTCTCTGGTGGTATTGTTTCGTGGGAGAGCTTTCATTCTGGTTTGACTTAAGTAGATTGTCTTCGTTTTCTTGTGGATGCCATTGCAGGAAGGTGTTCCTGAAACAATCGATCTGCTTCGTGAGGCTGGAATCAACTTTTGGATGCTTACTGGTGATAAACAAAATACAGCCATTCAGATAGCGCTCTCTTGCAGCCTAATTTCTCTTGGTTAGTCATGTCTCATTCTTCTTTTCTCACGAGCCTAGGTCACTTCGTCCCGTCAAGGCAGATTGTCACAAAGAGCTGAAATGTTTTCTCTTTTTGTCATTTGATAACTTTCGTAGAGAAAATTAATAATCTTTTACTATATAAGATCATAAACTTTCTTCCGTGTGCAAGCTGTATGTGGATGTGATCAGAATGTGGTCTTAGTTCTCTTTTCTTCCTTCATGCTAGATCTTCAGTATGTGGATGAAGGGAAGATGCCCTTGATCTTGTTTTGTGCTGCTGTTGGTGGAGACTCAGGCCTGCACAGAATGGTGTAGGCATACGTGAGAAATCTAATAGGAAGACTGCTACCATCCAGATCTAATAGTATGGTTCCTTTTGATAAACTTGCTGATGTTGTTTCTGTTGGACCTCATCCTGCTTATTTCTTGCGCTTTCTATTACAAACTACTTAGTCATGCATAAGCTATCGAATGGTAGTAGAACTTATGTCAGTTAGATCATGCAGAGCCAAAAGGACAGCTTCTTTTAATAAATGGGAGGACAGAAGATGAAGTTGCAAGGAGCTTGGAAAGGGTGTTCTTTACAATGCGAATAAGCACCGAAGTTGCAAACTTTGTCACACAGCTTTTTTTTAACTTTAGTTGAGCTGCATGTAGGCCATATCAGCCAATTGTGCCTCATAAAATAAGCTATCGGTTTTATGTCTGCATTTCTTTTGCTTCAGGTTTTGAGGAGTGCTTTCAAAAAGGTGAACATCTATGTTCATCAGGTTATTCGTATGAATGGAATGAGTAGTATATGCCATGTTCCATGGATACTTATGTTACATTGGTATGGATACGAGTGCCCAGTGTGGGTGTGATTGTTCAATTGAGTGTTTATTCTGTTTTTTGACGTGCTAATATCATTTGTTTTTACTGGAGAACATTGAACTTTTATTTGTAGGATCGTTTTTGAAGTAGACTAGGAATTGTAGTTGTTGTCCTGTGTTTTTGATAGAATTTTCACCAAATTAAAAATCGTTTTTAAATATGAAAACGACCTTCAAATTTTTTTGTTTTTTTGTTTTTTTTGTATCTAAAACTTCTTTGGCATATGTAAAGTGGCCACCAGTTTTCAGTTGGATTTGCAACATTATTTAGTAGTCTTCATTTTTTTTAGAATTTTGGATCTTCACTCATTAAACTCACACGACATTGGTGGAAAGGTTTGCTTTGTTGTTTTCATTTTTTTTTTGAGTGAAATTTTATATCTTATGGTTGGTAAGGGTTCAACTTAGTAAATATAGGTTCACTTCTTCATTTTTAGGACGTGTTTATGTTCTTATAAACTGTTTTATTTTTTTTGCTTGAATTCTTGATTTATTTAGCATAGGGTGCAAGGAAAGAGTGATCAAATAGGTGGGGATAGAGTAGAATAGATGATTTCTATTTGATTTTTGAATTCGATAGTTCGACTTTTGAATTGGATAGTTTGATCTTCCCTACTTCTATAGGAGAGCATATGGAGTTCTTCTTCTACCCAACTGGTTTCATAAAAACTCCTCTTTTGGTAGAAGGGAGTTCCTACTTCCAGGTGATATCCCATTTGATGTCAAGTACTTTTTTGAAAGAAAATTTTTTATTGTGCCTAAAACATTTTAAAAGTGTCTTATCATGCAATGATATGCCTTCGTTTTGTTCTTACTACCAGCCCAAGCAAAAGGAAACTTTCAAGTTTTTTTTGTTGTCGATCATTAAAGGAGGAAATCTGGCAAAATCCTATGAAGCTGAGAAAGTCGAGATGCTATTGACTCTAGTGATCAAGTGTTTGTATGGGTTTAGCAAGAAAATATCCTAAGAGAGAAGCCATAATGCCTTATGAAATAGTGGCAGGTAGCAAAATAAGAGTTGAGAGATGGGCTCGGGGCTTGTGTAGTTGTTCCTCTGGGTTAATAATCAAGAGTACTGGGTAGGCATATAGGTGATTTATGTCTATGCCGCGAAGATAATGACTTATGAACATTTGGCATGTTGAAAACCCACAAGGTGAAACGGGTTGATATGTGACAAAACTACACCTAACCACCAAATCGGTGGAGCTTCGTAGTAGCCTTTGGGGTGGTGAGGTATTCCCTCAAAAGTGAAGGTCGGCCTGAAAAAGAAAATCAAAAGCAAGAAAAAATGAAAAGGCAAAAAACCAAATGCAGAAAAAAAAAGGAAGAAAAAGAAGCAAAACCAAGAAAAACAAAAAGGGTGCCTGTTAAGAGATAAATGGCATGAAGGCTGAACTCGAAGGAATTGAAATGCGACAATCTTTCATGGATGTGCGATCCTTGGGTCAATATCTGCTCTTTTTTTTTATTTTCTAAGAGTTGAGGATGGTTACTTTATGTTCATTTTTTTGGAAATTTAAAGGCTTCCGTTCTAGAGATTCAACAACATTGATGCGAAATGAATGCGGCTGTTTGTACGGTATTGAGGGTAAATGAAAGGCATATCATTTGCACAACACGAGCACTTTATGCTTATGATTTAAATTGATGATTTATAAACTATTTAAAAGTAAGCACTTGACATCTCTTGTAATGTTTCCTGACTTCATGGGTGTATGAGGAACTCCCAACCCCTCTCTGTTTTTGGAAAATGTTGTCCTTTTTATTACCAATCTGCTAGTCCATTCATAGAATAGATGAAACCCCTCAAACATATTCCACTCATGCTGAGTGTCATGAGTTTTCCATCTTCCCCTTTCCATGTTCCCATCACAATTTGTTTTCTTATGAAGGCTAGGCAGTATTTTTGTTGATTTCTTTTTTAAGGTTTGCTTAGGAAAGGGTTTGAAAGAGTCGTTAGCTTTTAACTTTTTTATCATTAGTTTTTTTTTTTTTTTTTTTACATTGTCAGTGTCTTCTAGTTCATGCAGCTGATGTCGGAGTTTCAAGCCCAACTCATCAGTGTTCTTGTGGATGTACAGTGGTTTTGGAAAAGCCGATTCATGTTGCACGAGAGTTTGATCTTGTACTTCAAAATCAAGTTTTTATTGTAGGCTATGATTGTCAAATGTCTTGTTTTACCTAATCATAAATCATTGGCATTTTGGATGTACGTGAAGTTCATCCAACTCTTTGTAGGCACTGGGGGCCAAATTAGAGCTCTATAGATGTGGTTGTTTTCAAGCTTGAATGTTCTAATGAATGGACCAACATGTCGCCACTTAGCAATGGCTTGTCTATTGGCCATGCTTTTGGTCTCCCTGGAGTATTATGCATGCATTCTTTCTAGTTCGCATGTGTTGTTCCATTTAAGTTTCAGTAGTGCTGTATTATTTGTTAACTATATATATTCTTGATAGGTTTGAAACATAGTCTTGAGGTTCTTGGAGTTGCTGCAATAGAAGACCGCCTGCTGGTGATTCTCTTTTTCCTTCTCTGGGGGTATTGTTTCGTGCGAGAGCTTTCATTCTGGTTTAACTTAAGTAGATTGTCTTTGTTTTCTTGTGGATGCCATTGCAGGAAGGTGTTCCTGAAACAATCGATCTGCTTCGGGAGGCTGGAATCAACTTTTGGATGCTTACTGGTGATAAACAAAATACAGCCATTCAGATAGCGCTCTCTTGGAGCCTAATTTCTCCTGGTTAGTCCTGCCTCATTCAGATAAACTTTTGGTGTTCTGCCGCTGCTCGCTGTTGTTCCTTTTTTTTTTGCTCTCTTTGTAGGGCTGGTCTCTAATTATGGCAGCGTCTTCCTCGTCCACCATCAACATTGATCAATCTGAAATTGGGGCTTATATAACTGAGAATGTTCCCGTTCAAGTCACCACTATTCGCCTTACCAAGGAGAATTATCTACGATGGTTTGCTGCAATTACTATGGGGATCGCTGGTGGCGGACGAATTGCCTATGTGAATGGTAGAAAGGTCGAACCTGCTGTGGATAGTATGGCTTGGGATACATGGTTTCTTGAGGACAACCAGGTAAAAACTTGGATTGTTAAGATATTGAACCCCTTATTCTTTGTAAGAAGACTGCGAGGGATATGTCGATTATTTTGGAGCAGATGTATGGTCAAAAGAAAAGAAAGGTTCGTGTATATCAACTAATGAAGGACGTGTATGCTCTGCGACAAGGGGATCTCTCGGTCGCAGATTTCTACGCAGCATTAAAATCTAAGTGGGAGGATCTTGACTACCATTCTAATCTTACATGGAGTCAGATTCTTAACTCTGAGGAATCCTTCAGTATTGAAGATGTTTATTATTGTGTTGAAGCTGAAGAGCAGAGGAGACTGATCACAAGTGGGAGAAAGGAGGATCCCATGTCTCACAATGAACAGTCTGCCTTCATTAGTCGTGTCTCTGTGGGAACTACCCGTTCTTCCCGTAAATGTACTCATTGCAAGAAACTTGGTCATACTGTGGACTTTTGTTGGGACCTGCATCCAGAGAAGAAGAATAGTAGGGGGCGGCCTTCTAGTGGGTAGAAACCTATGTCGAATGCAACAAATTCTAGTGATGGTAAAGTTTCTATTTCTGCAGAACAAATTCGTGAGTTACGCGCATATTTGAGCCAGATTGATGTTGGTCAGGCAGACACGTCAGATGAGGTGAAGCTCAATCAGGCACTGGCTGTTTCAGGTGAACAAGGTACTTCTTGCATGGGAGAGTGGATTGTGGATAGCGGTGCCACTCATCACATGACTGGCAACCCCAAACTCTTTCATGACTACAAGCTATCATCGGGGAAGGAACGTGTGTCCCTTGCCGATGGCTCCTTTACCTCTGTGGCAGGGAAAGAGAGTCTCTCTTTGTTGAACAATTTTTTAGTACATGGTGCATTGCATGTTCCCTATCTTCCCTTAAATCTTTTATCTGTGAGCAAGATTACCAAGAGACTCAACTGTGAACTTATATTTTCTAAAAAACGTTGTGTTTTGCAGGACTTGGTGACAGGAAAGAAGATTGGGATTGGTTTGGTGTCTGATGGGTTATATCGGCTTCCTATATGCGTTGCCACAGCCCTTATGTCAGCAGTAGTCAGCAGGACAGAGGAGAAAAAGGAAGAGTGTCGTCAGTTGTTTTTATATTGGCATGAACACCTTGGCCATCTTCCTTTTGGGATTTTGAAACAATTGTTCCCTGAATTATGTTCCAGTTTAAACATTTTCATGTTATCTTGTGATGTGTGTCAGTTTGCGAAGCATGTTAGAGCTTCGTATCCAATTTCAAATAGTCGTGCTAATAAAGCTTTCTCCTTGATTCATTCTGATGTATGGGGGCCTTCAAACATTCATTCTCGTGGTGATTTTCAGTATTTTATGACTTTCATATATGACTATTCCAGATGTACTTTTGTTTATCTATTGAAAGACCGTAGCGAAGTGCCTCATATTATAGAAACCTTCATCCTCCTAGTGGAAAACCAGTATGGTGAGTCTGTCAAGACATTCCGGTCGGATAATGCTTGTGAGTATATGTGTCTCACTGTCAAGGAATTCCTTCAAAAGAGGGGGATTGTTCATGAGACATCTTGTAGTTATACTCCTCAAAATGGAGTTGCTGAGAGAAAAAATCGTCAGTTACTAAATGCCACCAGAGCTTTACTATTTCAAAGGAATCTTCCAAAATATTATTGGGGAGATGCAGTCATTACTAGTGCCTATTTGATTAATTGCATGCCTAGTAGAGTGCTAAATGGTCGTACACCTTACTCCATGCTTCCAGGGAGTAGCCGACCTTTCCACCTCACTCCTCAGGTCTTTGGATGTGTGTATTTCATTCATAATCACAACCCGCATGTAAAAAAACTTGACCCCAAATCAATTAAGGGAATATTTCTTGGGTATTTTCCTACTCAAAAGGGGTATAAATGTCTAGATCCCACCACTGGTCGTGTTCACGTTACCAAGGATGTCACATTCTTGGAACATGTCTCTTATTTTGGTGAGAATTCTCTTCAGGAGGAAAAGTCAATGTCTAAGGAAGAGTATTCTCCAAGTCAGGACATTCAGTTTACAGATTTTCTGGATTACAGGCGTGAAGAGAATCCATCCGTCGATGTGCTTGGAAAAGAAGGAGATGGGACGTCTATACATGAACAGGGGGAGAAGAGAGAGTGTCCTATGGAGACAGAGAAAGAATGCAATCGTCTGTTCGGGCAGGTGTATTCTAGGAGGAGAGTTTGTACAGACAAGGTGATTGATAGTGAAAAGCCCACTTTGAATCCCAATCCTACTTCTTCCTTGGATAACCCAAGTCATGCTCAGAAGCAACCTGTTGAGAGAGGGAGTCAGGTAGAAAATGAAAAGGAGGATCTTCCCATTGCCCTGGGAAAGGGTGTCAGGTCATGTACCCAACACCCCATTGGTAACTTTGTATCTTATTCTAGATTGAGTACTGACTACAAATGTTTTGTATCATCCTTGTCTGTGGCTGTGATTCCCAGGAGTGTTACAGACGCTCAGAGTGACCCCAAGTGGACTCATGCCATGCAATAAGAGATGAAGGCCTTAGACAGAAATCAGACATGGGAGGTGGTAGAGATTCCTGAAGCGACTCATTTGGTGGGGTCAAAGTGGGTCTACACCATTAAGTACAAACCAGATGGGAACATTGAGAGGTTCAAAGCATGTCTGGTGGCCAAGGGGTTCAGTCAGAAATATGGGATCGACTACTTAGAGACGTTTGCCCCAGTTGCGAAGATGAAGACTGTTAGAGTTATTATTTCTTTGACAGTACTGAAGGGTTGGGAGATGTGCCAACTCGATGTTAAAAATGTCTTTCTCAATGGAGATCTCGAAAAGGAAGTATATATGTGTATGCCCCCGGGTTTTGAGAAACCTGAAAAATGCTGTAAACTGAAGAAGGCTTTGTATGGGCTCAAACAGTCTCCCCGAGCATGGTTTGAATGTCTCAGACTTGTTATGAAGAAGCATGGTTACAAACAAGGAAATAGAGATCATACTCTCTTTGTGAAGAGGATAGAGGGTAAAGTTACTCTACTGATGGTTTATGTTGATGATATGATTGTTACAGGTGATGATAAAAAAGAGATAGCAAGATTAAAGGGTTCACTATCGGCTGAATTTGATCTCAAGGATCTTGGCAAGCTGAAGTATTTCCTTGGTATTGAAATTGCCAGATCAGGTACAACTCTTGTGCTTAATCAAAGGAAGTATACCTTGGATTTACTGAAGGAGACAGGAAAACTGGGATGCAGACCAGCGTCTACTCCTCTGGATGTTGGGCACAAACTCGGTAGCAAGGATGGAGAACTTTTGTGTGAAGAAGCTAAAGGGAGATATCAACGACTAGTTGGTAAATTGATATACCGCACTCTGACTAGACCAGATATCACCTTTGCTGTAAATGTGATGAGCCAGTTTATGCATGCACCTATAGATGTGCACTTGAAAGCTGTAGATAGAATCATGTGCTACTTGAAGAAGAATCCTGGCAAGGGACTTCTATACGTGAAACAGAGGTCTATAAAAATTGAAGGGTATTCTGATGCAGACTGGGCAGACTGTGTTGACACCAGAAAATCTATGTCAGGGTACTGCGTTTACTTAGGAGGAAATCTAGTTGTTTGGAGAAGCAAGAGACAAGATGTCTGCTTCTGCTCAAGTGCAGAGGCTGAATATAAGGCAGTTGCTACTGGAGTATCAGAGTTGTTGTGGTTAAAGATCTTGCAGACTGATATTGGGATAGAGATTGAAGGGCCTATGAGGATCTATTGTGACAACAAGTCTGCTATTAACTTGGCTAACAATCCAGTGCTCCATGATCGAACAAAGCATGTTGAAATTGACCATCACTTCAACAGAGAAAGAATTGATGTCAGGGAGTTAACATTACCATACATGAAGTCTGAAGACCAAACTGCTGATATTCTAACTAAAGCTTTACATGTAACTCCATTTGAGAGAAATGTATCCAAGTTGGGCATGTTTGATATGTATGCCCAACTTGAGGGGGAGTGTTGACGGATCTTGATGTATGGGTCCGGGTCTAGACCCGATCCATTATGTCCTTGTTTGGGCATACTTATACCATTGTAAACCCTAATCTTGAAAGTTAATGAAGGATTAAGAGAGAGAGTGTCTGGCTGCTAGTGGGCACCGACCTCCTCACCCGTGGTTTTTCTCCCTCTTGTTGAGGGTTTTCCATGTTACATCAGTTGTTCTTTACTTTTTTACTTTTCAACAATACCCATAATCTTAAAATAGATTTTCTCTTTTCCAACTTCACAGGTCTCAAGCTCAAGTCCCTCGTGTTGTTTGTCCTGTGGAGCTGTTTGTTAACATAGCTATTTCTTTTGGAGCTCAACTCAACCTGTTCCTGGGGTTTCTTCAAGATGTTGCATCTGGAAGAAACTTGAAGCAATTTCTTTTAGTATGTACTTGCTCTCTATGGAGATACTCTTTTAGGCAAACAGATATGTGCATATGTAGCATCTTGGATATGCTTGCCCTTTCTTCAGTTACTCTATTGCTGCCATCTAAGGAAGGGACGAGTCAAGTTGGCTTTCCTTTTTGAGTTCAAACTTCAAACTGTATATTGATAGGGCCAACTTGTGCAGATGTGATCCTTAATTCACATCTAAATGGATATGCTCAAATTTCTTTTCCTTTCTCATCCGTTTGACTTATTCTGCTTGTTTTCCTTAATTTCCTTTTTTATTAGTGTTTAACTTCGAGCAATATTTCCTTTTATGGCTCTGTGTATCAATAAGCTTCATTTATATAATGTCCTCAATGCTTTCTTCAGTGCTGCAACCACCTTTTGGTATGAGTTGCTTCTGCTGAACTGTAGAAAAGTTTGTTGGTGGATGTAGCTTAAAGTTGTTAACTGCTTCACATATTTGTCTGCATTCTTATAATTTCTGGATGGTTATGCTAACATATTTTTAGCTTCAGCATGAATGCACTACCTCTTATTTGCCAATCTGAAATTGCTACCTTCTGTTTTAGGTTGCTGCAGGCTTATGGGCTGCTGCTATTATTGGTAGCTGGTGCAATTTTCTTACTGTAATATACTTAGGTATGACCCTTTTTCCTTTATAAAAAATTGTTAGATTTTATTTAATTGGTTTTCACAAACCTATTTTCATATCCATGCAATTTTGAGTAAGTTGTCTTCAGTACTACTTTCATGTACTGACACATTGGCTTGTCAAGTTATGTTTCTCCACCTTTTCTCTTAAATTATAGTTTCTAACAATGGCCTCAGAGAGCGACAATTATCATCTGTTCCTATGCCTTAGGTTTGATGTTATAAGTGACTCAAGGATCTCAGTTCTGTCCAATATCAGTCTGTTGTTATAAGTCTGTAACAACCATTGGTTATCCGTGTTCAAGTCTGTCACTTAACGTACAAGTGATACAACCAATACCATCTTCAGTGCTGGTTCTGTAATCTGGATTTGAATTACATTACCCTAACCAGAAACACTAAGTAGACATTAGGAAGGAGAATCTATATGGAATCCTGAGTCTCAGGCAAGAGTCCATGTCATCATAATTTAAACGAACCTTGGATGTGATTTTTAGTATTTTTTATTTTCAAAGGATTTGCTTATTTATATGGCATCACTAGCATTTTACATATCCAACATACAATCATCCAAATTGGAATGACTACTTATTGTTGCAATTTCCATGGTTTCTGTTTTTGGTTGCTGGTCTAGCAACTCTTGTTCTGCATAAAATGCAAGAGGGAGTTTTGATAGGATTTGTTTCCTATAAGGACCACAAAAGTTTGATGCATAATAGCGAGAAAGAAATGTAATGTAGCATGGAGTAGAATTGATCCAAGAATAAATCCAAGATGCTTATTTATTGCTTCCCCCTTTTTCCTCTATCCTTTCTTCCTTGTCCACATTTATATCATGATATTGTAAAATAATTCATGACTATTGACTGGAGTGGTGATGATGAGGAGAGGAAGAGATGGGTTGGGTAAAAATTGAATGTGGGGGAAGGAGTGCGAAAAAAGACTAATGTAGTAACCTATGTTGCATGGACACGGATGCGGGTGTCAATGTCGAAGACAGGTATGAATGTTGGACATGGTATGCCTTAAAAGATTAGACATTTGGACACACCTATATATATATATATATATATATATATATATATATATATATATATATATAATATATAAAACAAATTTTGAAGTGTAAAACATGTCAATGCTGATTTAAAATCTTTTGTATAATTAATTAGTTAAATGTTTAATAGATTTATTTGTTTACATTTATATTAAGTATTAACGCTACTTCTGTCCAATGAGAATTTTAATTAAATAAAATAAAGTTTTTTAAAAAAATTGTTTCTAAAAGATAACTTCTGGTCATCTTTTTTTAACAGGATCATAGACCCTTGTCATCCTCTTTAAATGACAACAAGGGGTGTAGACAAAGAACCGACCTTCTGTTTTATGTTTTTTAGAAGGACCGGAGCCGTAAAGAGAGGGAGAGAGAGACAAGGGTGTGCTTAACAAAAGGGGGGAAAATGAGAAAGAAAGGGAGAAGTGAGTGAAGGGGGGAAGATAAAAAAGAAGAGAGAAATAAGCAACACAGCTGCTCAAAACTATCATAGTTAAAAAATGGAGTGTCTTGGAAGTTTCGATGAGTGTCGGTGCGGTACCTGGCCGGCTATGTCACATAGGTACGGGTATGGGTGTCGGTGCTGGTACGGGTACGGACCATTTTTAAAAAACTTGGGTACGGGGGTACGGCCGTACACACACATGCACATATACATATATATGTCAAAAAATTTCACACAAAATAACATATTTGCACATATATATATCAAAAATTACAAACAAAATAACATATTCATAAATCATAATCCAAAATTTATCAGTCTTGATTCTCATTCTCCTCAGTCTCATAATTAACATTCAAAATACATCAACTTTGTTGATTTTCATTCTCCTCACTCCTCAGTTGCATCATCAAGATTAGAAAGAACAATAGGTTCTGTAAGATCCATATTAAGAGCATGCAAATCATGTTCTCCTTCAAGTTCTACGTCAAATGTCTTCTGGATTAACATCCCAATACTTGGATGTTTTCATTTTTCATGGAAAAGATCAAGCGAGCTATGCCTGTGTGAGTTCAATCATTTTTCGTTTTTTGTTTTTGAATCATTTCTGTTAATTTGTGGCTGAGGTTGCACGAATGGTCTTGTTTTTGTAGATCTGACCCTAGCTTTTCTTTTCTAGTGTTTAGATTATCGTTGAACCTTTTGTCTTTAATTTTCTCTTGCTTCTTTATATTTCATACCTTATTCTTCATTTTTTACCAAACAATCTTTTGGAGCCGAAAGTTCCATGTTCATGCACTCTTATTTCTTGTGGTACGTGTACATCTATTGTGTTGAAGAATAGGGGGTGGCATTCTTCCTTGAAGATTAATTTTATGTTAGAAAAATTGGGTTGTTTGAATTCATCAATGTGCAGTTTTTGTCGTTTGAGTGTTTCAACTCGTCAGTGTCATTTTTTCTTGATGGCATATTGTTGTTTTGATTTTTTATGTTTCATCTCGTGAATGTTTCCACTTGCTCTTCACATTGTGCCTGAGGTATCTGATGCCAAGACTGATACATGGTAGCTTGGCATCTCATAAAATAGGTAGAGATGGATTTGATAGCCTTATGCGACACAGATTATCAACTATCAGTTTTATTAGTTGCATCACTCTTACCAAATCTGCTTGGATGGTTTTTTTTTGTTCTATTTCTGTGAATATGGCACTTACTTCTATATTTTCTGGGTCAGCAAGGATGTAAATATGAAAGTGTTTCATTTGCTTCTCTTCAACGGAAGTTCATTTTTTTAACTATGTTGTGCTGAAAATCGACCCAATTCGATTTCCAGGAGTTTAATGATCTGAACTCTAGTTCCCATTTAATGGCAAATTTGCAAAACTATTTCTCTTACCTACTTTCCAAATTACTGATTATTCCTTTTTACTATCACAAGCCATCCAACACTTATAGCAGTAAAGATTGCAAGTCACAAGCCACCACCACCATTGTTATTAAGGAGGACGCAAATCTTGCATCATGGCTAACAATTCAAAGTTCATGTGTAAAAGTTTCATTAGTTGTGATTTTTTTTAATAGAATTTTAATTTTTAACCATCTGATGACAGATTTGAACTCAATTTGTTATTACTATTATTATTGTTGTTGTTAATTAACAAAAAAGTGAGGTTATACAACCAGTTCAACAGAGATATCAAAATCTCAAGGCCTCGAGGTATGATATTTCAAAATGACACTCTGAAATTTTATTTGGATTCTTTCATAAATGCCGTAATCGAGTTGATAATGGCGATTAGTGTCAGTTCTTGTCTGAGATGGACATTTTTTTTTCTTGATTTTATGTACTTGTCATCTATTTGGAGAGATATATTACGTTCCAGACTCTTTTGTTATACTCAGTGATATCTTCTTTATTGACAGTATTAGACAACCTTGGATTGACTTAATCTATATATATATATATATGAACTTGATATTCTTTTTCTTTCTTTTTTTGTGTAGGAAGGAGTGGGAATAATATATAATGTTAATGCTAGTGTGAAAAAGATTCCACCTACTCAAGATACATCAAAAGAGTCTTTCCGAGATATTTGATAGACATCTATCATTGTTTCTAGAGTGTACTTCATTTCTTTCTTACCATATGTCTTTGTTGCATAGAGAGAACAGTAACTGAATGATTTCATGTACATGATGTCATATGAATTGAATTTTGTTACTCTTTTCTTCAACTCAAGAGTTGAATCATTTCATGTGTTTAAGTTGTTTTGATTCCATTCAAATAGTAAGTTATGTCTTCCAGTGTTGGGAATGAAGAATATCATTTGATGGTAGATATGGAGGAAAATGAATCTTTTTAATTTACTGAAAAGGAAGTTGAATCCAAGAGGAAAAGAACTTCAATAGCATGGAATGACTTCACATTACTACAATTTAAGGGAAAAGAGTTTGCAAAATGCAACCATTGTGGTGAATGATTAGGTGGACATAGTTACAATGGTACGAGCCACTTAAAATGACATAGAGATAAATGGGTCAAAAAACAAATTACTGATAAAAAACAATGAACTTTGTCATTTGGAGTTAGTAAATCTGGTACCACTTCTTTATATCTACATAAATTTGATGTGGAGACTATAAGAAAATATATGACCAAGTGTACAATAATGCATGCACTTCCTTTCAGTTTTACAGAATATAAATATCATAACGATCTTCTAAAGACTTGCAATTCAAGGTTTGTTCCATTTTCTATAAAAACACTTACAAAAGATGTTCAGTCAATGTTCAAGGAGTTTTAAGTAACCACGTGCAGCAGGTTTTATTGACATTTGATAAGTGATCCTCACAATAGATATTAGGATACTTATGCTTAATAGCCCAATATATTGATACAAATTGGCAATTATACTCTCATATACTTAATTTTATACATGTGCCTCCACCACATAATGTAAGTTACATATGTGACATTTTATTAGAGTGCATTCTAAGTGGAAAATTCAATTGAAATTGTTTTTTGTTACTGCTGATAACTGTTCAGCAAATGATAGTGGAATAAGTTTACTGAGAATGAACATAGAAAGAAGAAACAATATTTCATTTCCATTGAGAGGGAATACTTTTATACTTGTTGTGGTACGCATATTATAAATCTCATGGTTAAAGATGGTATGAATGATATGGATGATACAATTTCAAAAATTTGTGGTAGTGTCAAATATGTAAGGGGATCACCAAACCAACTACATGCTTTCAAGCAATATGTAAAGGCAATCGATTTGGATGAAAAAAAAAAGTTTAAACTTTGATGTTCCTACTCGATGGAATTCTACATTTATAATGTTGAGAGATGCATTTTTATTCAAAGATGTCTTTCAACATTAGCATCGTGTGATCCTAATTATGCATGTTTGCCTTCTGAGGATGAGTGGTCTCATGCATCTAATTTACGTCAGTTCTTAAAGCAACAAATCTATTATTTACCAATAAGCAACATCTAATCTTGTTTTTGAAAAAAATTTATCAATTTACTATCATTTGCCTAGGCATCGTGGAACATCAAATGAACATATAAGGGCATACAAAATGCAAAAAAAAATTGAAAAATACTTCAAGAGCTACAATATTCTCTTTGCAATTGCAGCCGTTTTGGATCCTAAGTTCAAGTTGTCATACTTGAAGTATTTCTTTGACGATTTGGATAAACCTGATGCAATGGTAAAATATAAAGTTATAGAGAACATCCTTCATGAATTGTATACTAATACAAAAATATGTATGATGATAGTGACACAAGTAATATACAAATGAGAAACGCATCCACTAGTACCATTATTACAACGGAAGAGTATAGAAGTGTGGCTAGATATGGGTTCAAAACATAATTCAGCTCCACTATCTCTTATAGTGGCTCACACAGATTTAGACAAATATTTGATTGATCTAATGAAAGAAATTGCAACTATTATAGACTTCAACATATTATCTTTATGGAAGATAAATGAAAACAAATATAAAATTGAAGCAAAGATGGCTCGAGATGTATTAGCCATTCCTGTATCTATAGTTGCTTCAGAATCTGCATTTAGTATATCAGGAAGAATTCTTAATGATTACTGATGTTCAACTATTCCTAAAAATGTTGAATTGTTAATCTGCACACAGACTTGGTGATGCACGCAACCTGTGTGAAACGTATGATGTTCATAGTTCAATGCTAATTTATTTTATAGATAACATAATAGCATGCTTAAATTAATGTGTCAATGTTACAGTTCTCATGAAGCAGAGCACCATTCTGACGAGTTAATCCAATGCATGAATCATGGTTTTTTTTTTTCAATTTGTAGTACTTAGTATTCTATTTATGTAATTTGTGAACTAACTATTGTAAATCTTTTGCAGGTAATATCTTTTGTGGTGCGGAATCATGGATAAACTTATGATATGTTGGAATGTTGATGTAAAACTCTTGCAATGTAAACTTTTGGATATTAAACTTGTGGTTCTAAATCAAGGAAAGGATGTAGTTTGTACATCCAGCAACAACTATACCTATGAACTATGATGCCCATTATAACCTTATTCTCTTTTGCTATGGTGTGGACCACACTGAGTGGTGAGTCAGCTTAACTTATAATTAATTTCTGTGAAATGGTGAGAGTTAAGAAACCATGTAATGCTACTAGAAAACCAAGCCATGGCCCTTGGGATCAAGCCTAGTTAAACAAGTTGCCAATGTTACCAATGGTGTTGCTGGAGATGGAGAGCTTGGAGTTCTTAGCCTTCGGTTTTTTTGCTTTTGTCGCTTCATTATGGCTGTATATTTTAATGTTTCGGTTTATAAAGATTCAGCCTTGTTGTTTGTTTGTCTTTTACATCTACTCCTTCGTAATATGGTGTCCCTTTTTTATTGGGTCATTCTCATGCTCCCTTTTTGTGCAGTTTGGATGCCATTGTGTTGAAGGTTTACTGCCTAGTTTGATCTAATTTTCTTATACCTAAGAATCTAAGATCCATTTCTTGTTAGGTTTAATCTGGGATTGCATGGCAATCGTTTATTTGATTTCCTTTTCAACTTCGTGGAAGCATGTTGTAGTGGTTAAATTGGGCATAGGCTATTATTTTCATAGAGTACTACTACTGACTGCGGTTGGCCAAATCCGGACCCAACCCTTCAGAAACTGTCCCTGCCTGGCTCGACCCGTTTAGCAATTAAAAAATGGGTCGGGCCAGGCCTCAGACATGGTTGAGTAGGTCCCTGCCCGGCCAGCCCGTTAATATTCAGGACGGGTACCAGGCCAGCCCGATCCGAATGTTAATTGTTGCCAGCATTTTGTAAATGGACCAGGCCAGCCCAGCCCAGTCCGGCCCGATGCCCAGGTGTTCGCACCCCTCTCCGTTTTTAAGGAGGTCGAAATGCGAGTCAGCAAAATTCTTTTAAAATTGGGATTTTGAGAAAATTTTCAAGAGAAAGGAATCCGCCAGTCGGTACGAGGTCCAACCGTTCCTGCCGCCTTTAACAGGGGTAATTAGACCAAGGACTAAGGAACATTTGGATCATATACGAGTTATTGATGCAAATCCTATGTGCTTGTGCATTGAGGTTTTGGATTCAAGAACCGAAATTCATTTTTAAATAAATGAATTTGAATATTGGGGGGTCTTCAAATTGGTTTAAGACCTTTGCTTTCGATTTGAAATACATAATTCTTGAGGATTTTGAAGATTTGGAATTGAGTTCTTCGTTGTGAACTTTAGGTGATGATGATCATCTTATGATCAAAATTGATTTTGAACTCTTCTTTTGTCAAATCATGTGATTTGTATAATTCATTCTTTTGAAAGAACATGAGTTCCAAATCGTTAGAAAGCATGTTGTTTTTCAAATGCACTTTGGCCAAAAGATTATGAATGCATTGCTTGTGTTTTCTTTTGAAGTTAAGTGACGTTTACAAATTCTCATTGCAATATGACTTGGTCACTTTTTGCAACTCAAATTTGAATCACTTAACAACTTGAGAATGTGCATGTGGTGCTATTGATTTTGAGTGAAGGTGAATGCATGAAACGGGAAGGGAAACTATATGGAACATTCATTCTTCTCTCTCTCATAATCCCTCAAGATTCATTCATATGAAACATACATTCTTCACTCTCTCATAATCTCTCAAGATTCATTCATATGAAACATACATTCTTCACTCTCTCATAATATCTCAAAGTCCATATTGCACGTCATACAATCTATGCATGAAGATTGATTAAAATGTAGGACTTTCTCTATATGTTCTTATTATATGATTAAGCACATGAATTAGAGATGTAGTCCATAAGCTTGAGGCTTGACATAAAATTATCAAAATGATGAAAATATATAAATGATGCCAAGTTCAATCTTTGAAATGGATGGGAGACATGGATGACATCCACTTTTGTCTCAAAATAGCTAAAAATCTGACATTGTGTTGATTTAGATAGCTGAAAATTGTAGACATTGATTCCAATGAAGGTCTTGTCTCTTAGATAGAAATAAGAAGTCTTTCAAATAGATTCAAATTCCAGATTTGATAGTAATGAGATCGTCAACTCTTTTGAATGATTCTAGGATAGTTGGTATTTCAAATATGTAAACTTTGACATTCTTAAACCAATTCCTACGAAACATGGTCTGATTTCAACAACATACATACATCTTACGTATGGATTTGCTGAAATTAAGTAAAAATGAAATGAAAATGATTCATAGCCTTGCACTAGGAAAATCAATAAAAATGGCCCATTTCCTTAAAAACCGGTTTGGAAACATGTTCCAACCTGTTTTTAATAGAGGAATGTAATTTTTGACAAGAAATCAGATACATATATGTACATATATAACAATGTATACATATATGTACCTTACTTTTCAAAATAAAATTTTATCAAGGGACCGCATGATTCATGAATCATGAGGATTCATTGTTGGGTTCTTTCATGTAAGAAGATTGAAAACTTGTTTCACATCTCCCCTACTACCCTTCATTAATTAAATTGAAAGACATGAATCAAAATGACTGTAAATAAGAAAGAAAATAAAACAATGCTCAAGCTTATTCGTCCATCATTTCGCCATGCAAGGGTGGATCACATTCATAAGAACGTATCCATCCCTTATAGGCATTTTCATCATACATGATGCAGCAAAATCACTCTCTCACCATGGGATTCTCTCATGGTAGGGAGTTCAAAATGGTATTAAGTTGATTCATTTGAAAGGGACGTAGCCTTGGGGCCCATTTCAAAATTTGATACGTGGGTTTATATTTAAGAAAAACCGACATATGCATGCATTATGCATTAACATGTACATTGAAGCGTAGGTTTCCCTTAGCTGGAAATCATTCCAAGCCATAAGCAAATGAAAATAAACCCTCCCACGAATTGCTGGAATTAAAATAAATCAATAATAAGCTAAAGTAGAAGAGAAGTGAGTTAAAATCACCTACCTTGCGGTCGGTCTTGATGTATGTCCTTCGTCTTCACTTGTTTTCTAAATCGAGCAATCCTAAACAAGAACCCAACCGTGGATTCAAGCTTAGCAAAGTTAGAATAAGAAATAGCTTGCTTGCTAGAATTTGGATTAGAGAATGAGAGAGCTTCTCTCCACGAAAATCCTAAGTAAGGGTTCACTAAAGCACCTAACTTATCAAACTCGATAGAGAGAATGAAGAAGAAAATGAGAGAAAGGGGAGGAGAAAGCTTGGACGAATCTTCTTGCTCCTCCTTGACTTCTCTCTCCAAGCTCCTTGGCTGCAACACTTGATGGAATACTCCAAAAATTCGTCTTCCTCCTTGGTGGCCAAGGGGAGGTTTATATAGAGGAAGAGGTGGGTTCAACCACCTTCTTAACTTACCTTGGGAACTTGCTTAAGACCTTGGGGACTTATAAAATGAGTTAAATAGGCTTCAAAGGCTCTAATTGACCATTTCTCAGCCCATTTCCACGAGCTAGGTGGGCTGGGCTAGATTTGGTCAACATGGGTTCAGACCTAGGTGACAAACTTGACCAAAATTTTGGACGAAAATGCTCTTGCACAGGGTTTTGCCCTTATTTTGTACTATTTATTTATTTTTTGTTTGAAATTGAGCTTGTAAGGTTAAAACCTAGTTACTAAGCTCCAAATGCCATTGAATTATGATAATTCAATTTAAAGTTTAATAAAATTTGAAAATTTTATCAAATTTGGTTCGAAAAGGGTATTTTCATCCAAAACTTGATTGAAAATGAATTTCAACTGAATCAAACTTTCACTTGAGAAATTCAATTTGAATTTGGTATTTGATTCATGCATTTGACAAATTCAAATGTTTATTTGCTTTTCATAAACCAATTTAGGCTTTTTAATCTCAATTTGACCGTGGAAGGGCAAAAGTATCCAAATTGATCAATTTCGACCAATTGACCAAAGTCAAAGCTCATTTGCGAGTAGTTTGACTTTGTTTGAGGTAATTTGATAAATTTGGGTCAAGAAAGCTCTTAATTGAGCTAAATTGTACTTTAACTGAGTTTAGTCAAAGTGAGTTTGGTTCGATCAAAGTCTATTTTCGTCCATTAATTGGATCATGAGACAGACTTACGTTTTGACTGTGTTGAGTCCGTGCTGACCGAACCTAGCTGGAATTGGCACCACTTTTGGGTGCACCCGGGTCAAACCTACTTGGATTAAGTAGGTTAGGTGAGTTTGACCAGTCTAGTCATTGCTTCTTTGAAAATAATTTTTTTTTTAAGGAGGACCTGGTTAAAAAAGAGAGAGAGACATAAATGTCTCTCTTTTCCTAGGTTTCTCCTTTATTTCTTCTTGAAAATGACTTTTCTTCAATATTTATTTTTTTTATTTTTTTTTAAATGGAGGGGGGGCATGGCCCCTGGGGGGCTCTGGACCACACGGGCTAGGTGGGGCCCACACGTGGGTCCCGTGTAGCATTCTAGACTCAATTCTTGGATCTAAGTCAAAATTTAAATTTTGCAATTGGATTTGGACTCGTAATCTTGCATGGGGATTCATGTCCTGGGTTACATTCACGATTTGAATCTAATTGTTCTTTAGATTCGAAATTGGCTTTGAAATTGCAAATTTTCACAATTCTTTTGTGAAATTTTCATATTGCTTCAATTTTGATGTGGAAAAATTTGGGGTGTTAACAGATGCCCCTCTTTGCTGTTAAGTTGAATAATTTGCTTAATAGTAAAGATTCACGCACCAAATTTTTTGCAAATCGTTTGGAAAATCCATTTTTCAAATGATGTTGAACCATCCTCGCTCGAGGGGAAATGCTAGGCATAGACCTGAAATAAGAAGATTTTTTTCCATCTCATTGGAGGCTTTGTAGAGGAATTAATGTTGTTTGAAAAATTTTGTAATTGTGAAAGTTTTTGCATTTGATGCTTGGAGAACTTAGCTCTTGATGCCTTCTAGACCATTGGCAAGTGCTTTTTCTCTCCTTTTACTTAGTTTTTCACATACTCGCTTTTGCTTTTGAATTTTGATTTTCTTTTTGACTCACCCTTCACTCTTGGGAGAAATTCCTCACCACCCCAAAAGCTACTACGGAGTTCCACCGCTTTAGCGGATTTGTGTAGTTTGCTTTGTGTAATATCAAGTCTATCGGGCTTTCTTCTGAACCCTTGTAACAAGCTTTGGGCAGGTAACTCCTAAACCAGTTGGCCTTAGGGTACCAAGTGTAAACACTCCTCGGACTTACTTGCTCGAATTCAAAAGGCTTTAGGAGACTTAATATAAGCAAAATGTTCATGGATTGCTTTTTAACTTCACGGGGTAAGCATAGGTCGTATGCCAACCCGTGCCTGTAGAGCTTTGAACCAGAGGAACAACTACACTCACCCCGAGCTCATCGCTCAATTCATTTTGCTTGATAGCTTTTTTTTGCATCTTGCCAAGGTCTTTTAGCTCACAAAGACTTTTTCTTGTGGTATCTCATGCTAGACCCTTACAAGTGCCAATTGTCGAGACCAACATTAATTTTTCTACATTAATCCCTCAATTTCATTGAAATTTCTTGCGTATTTCAAGCCAATGCCTATGCCGTTGTCCTCAAGACATGGGCTGAGTTTGAAAATTTTGACGCTTTTTTTTTTTAAACTAAGGGATACTATGCCCCTTAGTTGGTTTGAAAATTGGCAAAAATGTGTTTAAAGCACAATTGTTTTGAAATCATTGATTTGCAAATTCAAGTATAGAATTTCTTGAGATGCAAAGCATTAATCGGATCAGGGATTTCGACTCCATCGTCGTCAATCAGCCGATAAGAATTGTGAGGTAGAACCTCCTTGACGACATAAGGTCCTTCCCAGTTCGGTACCCATTTTCCCTTAGGTCTACTCCTGAGTGGAACTATGGATCTTAAAACAAGATCATTTACCTGAAATTTTCTTTCAATGACTGATTTGGCATAATGTCGGGTGACTCTCTTACGACAGACTTCGGCATGCTCTGCCGCTTGTAGTCTTTTCTCGTCTAAGAGGTCTAATTGAGCAAGTCTCTTTTTTTGATACTTGCTAATTGGGAGTTCAATGAGAGCAGCAAATTTCATTGCTGGTTTTTGGACATGTAATGGAAGGACAATTTCCATTCCATATACTAATTCTGTCGGTGTAGCATTGGTGGGTATCCGAATTGTGGTTCGATACGCCCAAAGTGCATTGTGCATTTTCTCGTGCCAATCTCGGTCTGTTTCAACAGTCCTTTCTAAGACACGAATCAAGATCTTGTTGGTTGCTTCTGCCTGACCATTACCTTGAGGGTAATATAGGGCAGAGAAGTGATGTTGTATTTTGTGTTTGTGACAAAGATTGTGCACTTTCTCATTTTTAAAATGAGTACCATTGTCAGAAACGATATCGTGCGGGATGCCAAATCTACACAAAAGATTTTTGTGGATGAAGGACACTACATGTCGTCCTTCGACTGTTTTTAAGGTGATTGCTTCGACCCATTTGGTGAAATAATCTATAGCTGCAAGAAAATACCTGTGTCCATTTGAGGCAGGTGGATTGATTGGTCCAACCACGTCGAAGGCCCACATGGAGAATGGCCATGGTGAGCTGACTTGAATGAAGGTACGCTGCTAGAGCATGAATTGATGGTGCATGCAACTGACATTTGATGCATTTCTTGACAAATTGGTGACAGTCTCTTTGCATTGTGGGCCAATAGTACCCTGCTCTGACTATCTGCTTGACGAGGGTCTGATACCCTACATGCCCCCCACAAATTCCTTCATGGGCTTCTTGAATGACTTCTAGTGCCTCATTTGCATCGAGACATCTAGCATATTCTGTGTTGAATCCTCTTCTGTATAGGATGTCGGTTAAAATGAAATAACTTGAAGACATGTGTCTCAAAACTTTTTGCTCTTTTCGAGACATTGCTGGTGGAAGTGTTCCAGTTTGGAGAAAATCCTTGATGTTCTGATACCATGGTGTTTCTCTACTTTCTGCTTGCAACACCTGTTCTGGTATGACAAAATATGGTTGTTCGAGTCTTCCAACTTCAAAAGATCTGATAGATTCTCCAGGTTTGAAGGCAATGGTAGAGCCTAAACTGGCTAAACCGTCTTCTATTGGGTTAAATTCTCTTTTGACATGTAAGAGTTGATATTCTTCGAACTGTCTTAAGAGGGAAGCTGCTAACTCTTGATATGAGATCAATTTCTGATCTTTGACTTGTCAATCTCCATTGACCTGACTGACAACTAAGAGAGAATCTTCAAAAATGCGAACTCTCTGCACTTTAAATTTGAGCAACATTTTGAATCCTTGGATTAGGGCCTCATACTCTGCCATATTATGCGTGCAGGAAAAATTCAATTTGAGAGAGTAAGGAATCATTTCCCTTTCTGGTGTAATGAAAAGTATCCCAATGCCTGCCCCAACTGTGCTCTTAGATCCATCAAAGTATATCTCCCAAATCGGCTCTGGTTCAGTCGTTAGGATTTGCTCATTTGGAAAATCATCATTTGTTTTAATTTCTTCATATAGAGGAAAATCAGCCAATTGGTCTGCAATGGCTTGCCCCTTGATTGATTTTTGTGACACATATTCTAAATCATATTGCATCAGCAAAACCTGCCACTTTGCTATCATTCCATTCAGAAATGGCTGTTCAAGGATATATTTGAGTGGATTAAGTTTGGATAAAATTTTAACTTCGCATGCCAATAGGTAATGTCTTAATTTTTGACACATCCATACCAAGGCCAAGCAAGTTTTTTCTATGTGCGAGTAGTTCTTTTCATACTGCACAAATGTCTTACTGATGTAATAAATGGCATGTTCTATTCGACATCCTTCTTCATATTGAGCCAAAAATCCACCACAAGCTGAATTGTTGACTGTGATGTAAAGAAGTAGAGGTTTCCTCAGAATTGGTGGTTTTAAAATTGGTGGACAAAGAAGATACTGCTTGATCTTTTCAAATGAGACTTGACATTCATGTCCCCATTCAAACTTGACTCCTTTCCGCAGTAAATGGTTGAAGGGTTCACATCTCATGGCAAGATTAGATATAAACCATCTAATTGACTGAATTCTGTCTTGCAAGCTGCGTAGCTCCTTGAGATTTGTTGGCGGCGGCATTTTGATGATCGCCTTTGCTTTGGAGGGATCCATTTCGATTCCCTTTTTGCTAACCATAAATCCCAAAAGCTTACCAGATTCCACACCAAATACACATTTTTGTGGATTCAACCTAAGCTTATACTGTAAGAGCCTATCAAAAACTTGAGAAAGAATATTGATGTGATTTTCCCCTGTTTTTGACTTAATTAGTAGATCATCTACATATGCAACCATGATCTGATGCATTTGATCATGAAAAATAGCTGCCATGGCTCTTTGATATGTTTCCCCAACGTTCTTCAAACCAAACGGCATTACCGTATAACAAAAAGTGCCCCATGGGGTTGTAAACGATGTTTTGGCTTGATCTTGAGCAGCCAGTTTAATTTGGTTATAGCCAGAATATCCATCCATAAAGGAGAACAAAGCGTGGCCTGCAGTACTGTCGACCAACAAGTCGATGTTTGGAAGTGGGTAGTCATCCTTTGGTGTAGCCTTATTCAAATCTTTGAAATCGATGCAGAGCCGAATTTTGCCATTTTTCTTTGGGACTACCACAATGTTTGCTAACCATTCAGGATAGTCGATTGCTCGGATGAACCCTACCTTTAGCAGGTCTTCTAGGCCTTCCTTAACTTGCCCCTCAAGACGAGGGTCTAGTTTTCTCAACTTTTGTTTGATTGACTTGCATTCTGGTTTCAATGGTAGTCGATGCTCGACTAATTTTGTATCGAGTCCTGGCATGTCCTCATAAGTCCATGCAAAGGCTTCTTGATGCTCTTTGAGGAAGTCTATCAACTCTTTTCTTTCACCTGCTGAAAGACTTGTTCCGATTTGCAAAATCTTTGGGTTCTCTTCCGTGCCAATATTAGTTTCCTCAATGGGATCATTAATCAAAGGTGACAGTTGATCTTGCTTTCTTATTTGGATGAACTCTAGACACTCTATCTCAGTGAATTCTTGATTTACCTCCTTAAAGACTTTTGTTGTTTGATCCTCAGATGTCATCCTAAAGATTATAAAGAAGTTAGATGAGATTTGAGACATTATACATGGAAGTAAATTGCATATGCCATTGCATCTTTGAAGGTATTACAAAATGAAGACACTTGGTCTATTTGGAGTACAATGATAACAAAATAACAAAATGATGACTGGATGACAAAATGATAGCAAATTTATTGATTTAGATTGATGGTGAACATCTGCCTATGGTATTGCTCTTGACAAAAGGTATTGGCTTGAATTCTTCCTCGGCATCCACTTTTTCATAGCTTTGGCATCCTAAGGCTTGAGTGCCTCGTTGTCCTGTCAAGGTAACTGGTTTCAAGATTCCATTTTCATGTTTGCCAAGGCCAATAAATGGCTGGTAGTCATGGCGTATGAGTAAATCCAATCCGTTCTCATTCTGGCAGAATTTCTTGAATAACGGATGACTTTTGTAACTTGTTTCAGTTTTGGTACCCTTTTTCACCCACACCTGTTTCTTTGGTTTCTGAATGGCTAATCTGCTAAGACTTTGAGATATTTCTTCCTCTTTGCAGACTCGAATACTGGGTACCTCAATTGTATATGTTGGTACCGAAATCATTGGGTGCACAAGCCGACTCTCCCTATCCTCTGTATACATGGTTATAGTATTCCTGTTGTGAGTCCATTTGATGCACTGATGTAGAGTGGAAGGAACTGCATTGGTAGTATGGATCCACGGTCGGCCAAGCAATAGGTTGAATGAGGGTTCTATATCCACCACATGAAATAAAACCCGATGATACGTCTTAGAGATATTCAGATCTAGACATATACATCCTAGGCATGGTTGTCCTGTTCCATCATATCCATGGATGAAAATCGATGACGGTGTATAGTCAGCCTGTCTTATGCCTAACTCACGAGCTGTTTGTTGTGGACAAATGTTCAGGCTTGCTCCACCATCAATTAAAACATGAGAAACTCTGGTTCCCCTTGTTTCTAGTACTATGTGCAAGGCATCATTATGCGATGCACCTCCAATTGGTAGATCTTTATCAAAGAACATGATCGGACCATTTTCACATAATTCAAATGCCCATCCATTTCCTTGGTTAAGGCTAAATCTTCCCTTCCTGACTTCGAGTAAGGAGTCTAATTCCTCGAAAATGGATTCCAATGGTTCAGGGTCACACACTTGTGACTTCTGATCAATCTCCGTCAGATGGTCTTGTTTAACCAGTCCGGTTTGTGCATTGATGGATCATTTATCATGTTTGAAAAGTAATTCAAAGAAATCCAGGGACGCTGTATCCCTTTTGTTTGTCACCATAATTTGACGACCTATTGAAAATCTGACCATCAAAACTATTCCTTTCCCATGTTTAGGAAAAGGGTTTTTGAGAATGTCTAGTTGTTCGCTGACTTCTTTGATGATTTCTTTATCTACTGCATCTTGCACAATATTTTTAAGTACAAGGCAGTCTTCTGTGTCGTGTCCTGGAGCACGATGAAATTTGCAAAATTGCTCTTTGTTTTTTCCCATCATCGGTGGGGGGTTGGAGACTTTTGGGAGAAACAGAGTACCTCTTTTAATCAACATGTGCATGAGCTCTCTTCATAACTCTGTTGTAATGGGGTGGATTTCCTATCGTATCCCCATCCAGGATGTTTATTTTTAGTGCCACTACTACTGCCACTAGCTCTGTTCATTAGCCCTTTATTCTTGGGATATTCTGGCTTCAGTCATATATTATTCTCTCTATGTTGTTTTCCTGCCACAAAAATTTAGGGAAAAATATTTCTGGTAATGCATTTTTTAATAATTTTGTCCAGGTAACTACAAAGTGAATCATAGCTGATAAATTAGTTGATGAAGTTTCTTCGAACAATGGAGTAAGTGCAGAAACGGATTGGACTTGGCCTACGTCCGCTCTTCATCAAGTTTTTTGGTAGAAGGTTGGATGCATTCATTTCATTCTGGTTGTATGCTTAACTTTTCAATGTCAATTTGGCTTCACAGCATTATGTTGTCTTTATAGGAAGAGAATACACGAATCTATTTAGGTCTCTGACAGAGGATCATCAATCTATTCAAATCTCACTCTTGATAAACTTTTTAATTTAGATCACCTAAAGGATACTTTCTTTTCGTTTCAGTTTGGCTCCGTTTGCACTAACGCAGTTAAGGCAAATTATGGATGAAAATCACTATTTGGATCTTGGTTCTCCTGAATGTTTTGAAAACAGTGATGCTAGTTTTTCTATAGAGTAGACCCTTCTAGTTATAATTTAATATACTTTTAAAACAGATGTGCTTAGGACAGAATGGAACAAATCACTTGACGAGTAACGCCATTGTGGAAGAGCTTTTAAATATTCGGAATATGAAAGAATAATCATGTAGGCTTAAACCATGTAGAACACACATAGACAAATAGTTTTATTAAACTTAAATATTCATAGTAGCATACAACATAAGGTGGTATACCTTCATTTTGTAGACAAAGGAATGGCAGGGTCTCCCTTGAAGTTACTGGGCATATTCAGTTGCTATTTCAAGGGTCTGAATTAGTTAATGACCCGAAACGCATTAGAGAAAAAAGGAAAAATGGTGGTGTAATCTCCTCAATCAATAGTTGCTTTGTGATGCAGTTACCTTTTGCGAAGAAGTGCACTGGTATTTCTGTGCCTTCAGGAGAAGCCAATGATCCTCCAAACAATTTTTTCTGGGGAAACTATTGGAACATCAGTATCTGAAATGAACAAACAAGGGCATAGGCTGCGAGCCCTTGCCATATTGGACCAGATGATTGAGGATGCTCACAAGGGGAAATGGCAATTTTTGAGTGGTTAGTTTTCCATTCTGGATCATGTGATCTCCCATTATTACACTGAAGATTCATGGATGCTCTACCTTAATTTTTTAGCATTAACTAATGCATCTATTTTGGGTAATCTGCTACTCTACAAGACCTTGTTATGTGGTCTTAAACCTGTCTTATCTTTACTTATCTTTAGGGAAGCTCCACAATCTTGTTAGAGCGCTCTCTGATGAAGAAACAGAAGAAAATCCTGTGAAAGTAGACACCTTTTACATGGACAAGCACGATCTGCTACACATAAAGATGGGGTGCTTGGGCTTGGGCTTATAATTATCAAGCCAACTTCAGCTAGTTCAACTGCAGCCGAGCGCAACTCAGACGCTGCTACTTAAGATACCACAGATTCTGGGAAAAAGTCTCTTGGTCACCTAAGCAGCAAAGCTGCCACTTATCTTTCTGCTTTCATAATCTATGTTGCAAATGTAGGCGACATAGTTGATGGGATTGACACAACTCATGATTTTAACTTTTTCTCACTTGTGTATGAGTGGCCTAAAGATGTAAGTATCTAGTGTTGTGGACCTAGAGCTCCTTTTCTCATGCTTTCAGTGCTCTTTGCCATGTTTGGACTTTTCCCCTTTGAATGGTATCTGCTTATGGCGTTTCCTTGTTTCGACGCTGGATAAGCTATTGTTTGTAATACTTAATAAAAGAATATGTTGTAATGCAAAATGATCAAACAATGCATGGTAAAGCAAGGATGAGCTGTTTGAGGTTTTGCTGACATGGATAGTTCTTTACTTCTAAAGAAAACCGTTGGACCATGGTTCATAGCACCTGTGAACTTATCATCTATTTGTATTCTTTTGTTAATTGTAAGGCTTTATTATGAACTTATATTAAAGCTGCCTAGCTAGAACAAAGGAATAAAATTAGATTGCCTATAGTGTGCTGACATGCCTGACATAACAAGCACTTTTTTGAGTAAACTTGTGACACTGAAGTATAAAGGCAAGGGGAACATACGGGAGCACATTATGGAAATGTCTCATCTTGCTTCAAAATTACAGGCACTAGGTCTGAAGTTACATGAAGACTTCATAGTGCATATGGTTCTCCTTTCTCTTCCACCACAGTTTGGACAGTTTAAAGTTAGTTATAACTGTCAGAAGGAGAAGTGGACTCTTAATGAGTTCATTTCGCATTGTGTGGAAAAAGATAAGAGAATGAAGCATGATAGAATGAAAAGTGCTCACTTGGCTACTACACCTAAAAGTAAGATATTAAAGAAGTTGCAGCTGACCAGCCATTCATTAAGAAACAGAAGAAGCATAAGGAAGGCAAATCAGGCTGCTTCTTTTGCAAAGATGAAGGTCATATAAAGAAGGATTGTACTAAGTATCACGCATGGCGTAAAAAGAAATGTACGATTCTCACTTTGGTTTCGTTCTGAGGTTAATTTAATTTCAGTACCAAAACACACTTGATAGGTAGATTCGGTTGCTACTACTCACATAAGTGTTTCTGTGCAAGGCTGCCTAACTTGTCGGACGCTAAATGATGCAGAAAGATTCATCTAAGTGGGCAATGACAAGAAGGCAAAGGTTGAAGCCATAGCAGATTTTTGGTTATTGTTAAAGACTGTCTATTATTTGAATTTGACAGAAACTTATGTAGTATCGTCTTTTAGATGGAATTTGATTTTTATTTCTTTACTGGATAAATTTGTTTATTATTGTTCATTTGAAAGAAGTAAATTTAAGTTGTTTCTGCACTCAAATTTGATAGTCACTGGTTTTTTATCTTGTAGTGATAACCTCTATTTGCTTGATATGATTGCTTCATATCATGAAACATTGCATGTTACGTCTAGTGGTACTAAAAGAAAATTAGCCAATGAGAATTCTGCTATGTTGTGGCATGGGCGCTTAGGATATATCTCTGAAAAGAGATTAAAAAGGCTTATGTCAAATGGAATTCTTGAGTCCCTTGTTTTTTGTAGACTTTAATGTTTGCATTGAATGTATAAAGGGAAAACGAACAAACATTAAGGTGTTATAAGTTTTATAATCCATCCAGTAAGTCTTTCTTTGAAACGAGAAATGCCCATTTCTTTGAGGATATTGAGTTTGGGGGAGGTGATGAAGTTAAACATATTGTCTTTGAAGAGAGACGTGAGTCTACTCATACAGATGTTGAAAGCAATAGTCAGGTTTTTGTTCTTACCATTGTTCCATCAACATGTTCAGAAGAAGACAATAATGTCAGTCTCCCTACTGAATAACAAACTCAACAACCTCAAGAAAATCAAGTAGAGGTACCACTGAGGAAATTCATCTATAGGCTAAAGTAAGCTTCCCGTCAGCGGTATTACAAATTTTATTAAGTTATAGTTTCATTTGGTTTCGAAACTAATATGGTTGATGAATGTGTATACTAAAAGTTCAGTGGAGGTAAATTTATCTTTTTGGTTTTATATGTCGATGATATATTGCTGGCAAGTAATGATGTGGGTATAATGCATGAAACTAAGAAATTTTGTCAACAAAGTTTGACATAAAGGATCTTGGTGATGCATCTTTTGTATTAGGGATCCAGATATTTCGAGATCATTCTCGGGGTGTTCTTAGATTATCACAAAAGGCCTATATTTATAAGGTGCTTCAGTGGTATGGCATGAATAATTGTAAATTAGGAGATACTCCAGTTGCTAGAGGAGACAAGTTTAGTCTCAAACAGTGCTCTAAAAGTGAAATCGAATCTAAGGAAATGGAAAAGATTCCCTATTCATCTGTCGTGGGAAGTCTTATGTATGCTCAGGTTTGTACTCGTCCGGATATTGCACTTATCATTGGAATGTTAGGCAGATACTTAAGTAATCCTGATATGGATTATTAGAAAGCAGCCAAAAATGTATTGATGTACTTACAAAGAACAAAAAATTTTATGCACACATACAGGAAGTCAGATCAGTTGGAGATCATTGGGTATTCAGATTCTGACTTTGCTGGGTGCCAATAAAGTAACATAGCATGTTACGAGGCATCCAATCATGCTTTATGGTTGCAGAATTTTGTCACAGGGCTGCGCATTATGAATGGTGTAGAAAGACCACTAAGGTTATTGTGTGACAATAATTCAGCAGTCGTGTACTCTAATAAGAGCCAAAGTTTGTCAAAGTCGAAGCACATCGATATTAAGTTTTTGGATTAAAAAGATGATACAGAATGGTCAGGTGTCTTTAGAGCATATTGGGACAAACTCTATGATTGCGGATCCGTTTACCAAGGGTTTAACACCTAAGGTCTTTCATGAACATGTTGTTCATATGAGGGTGTTACCTTTGGATGATGTACTAGTTTAGTGGGAGTTTGTATTTTATTTGCTCTGATGTATAGACACATATTTAGTTTTCTGCATAACAAAGTTTAAGTTCTTTAGTTTCATTCTGTGTTTATGTGCTTTTGATCTCCATAAAGTTTTAAAATTGGACCAGTTGAGAATAGACATGTTGTAATCACATTATATGTAATTCTCATGTTATACATCCATATCAGATCTATGTCATTGATTGTGTTAACATTTGTGATCATTGAAGGTCTAGCTAATTTTAATATAGCGAAAGCCGCTTTGGTTCTGTGTTGATATGATCATGGACGAGATTTGTGAAAATGATGTTTAATAAGATAGCAGTTATGAGCTCTTAAGGTTTTATACAATGTCTGAATGTATGAAGACATATTTGGCCCAAGTGGGAGATTGTAAGGATCATTTGGTGGGTCGGCATATGTCTATGAGGAATTTCAGACATTATGGCTGTCTTAATGTAAATATTTGCTTAAGTGATTGCATTTTTGGATATTACATAATTTTATATTGTATGGGGTAATTTTGTAATGTATAGATACTTGTACGCAATTACGGACTCTTTGATGAGTTGAATCTATAATTGCCCATAATATAAAATGGTAGTGGTCCCTGGGGTCATGCAATGGTTGGTAGAAATGTTGGCTTCTAGGGTTGTCTCTTCCCCATCTGAGAGTGACCGCAAGTGCACCGCAAAGACCCTGAAAGATCCTACTGCAATCCGATCGTCCATTTGTTCAGATGGATTCAGGTACGCTTCCGCTACAGTTAAGATTTTGTTTCAATGATTTAGCATGAACATGATCCTGTTTAGGACATATTGTTTTTGTATATGCATGAGGGAAATCTCCCATCACTAGTAACCATGTAAATGGTCAACTTTGACAAGGTAATTATATCTAGAGAAAATACTTGGACATTATGTTGCATAATGAGAGGCACATCTTTTAACTGTTGTCTATGAAATCCAAAATGTTGTACTTCATTATGTAGTTTTCCTGATAATTTATCTTTTATATGTTTTCTGCGCTTTTAACCTGTTTGGTATTTGAAAGAAGCAATGCTGATGCAGCCGTAAAAGTGGTTGATATCATGTCTGCTGATTTGGTTCACAAAGTGATACCAGCATGTGTACCACCAGTGTACCCTCCAAGATTTGGTCATGGTTGGGCTTGTATTCCCCTGATGCCATCTTCTGGGAGGGCCAGCCTTGACAGCAAATCCCGATCCATTGCTTCTGCAGAAGGAAACGCTTCAATTATTTCTGCCTATTCTTGTTCTTGTCTATGCTATTGTCATTTAAGTACATTTTTTCAATTTATTGCAGGTTAACAACTTTAAATCGATGGATACAGATGCAATCAAATCTCCATAGAGTGTCTGAATCCGCTGCCACCTGAAGATGCATAGTTGAAGTTGGAAAATCCAAAGCTGAGTCCAGATTTGCTATTAAGCGTTCTTTTGAGCCTGACAACGATACAGAGTGAGAAGAGGAAGACAAAGGCCATGTTGTAGTCGGAAGTCATGTATCTACATCTGTTTCAGAGTCTGATGCACAAAATCATGGCTCTTCAGAATTCTTACAAAGTGCTCAGAAGTTTGAAAATGTGGACCTGGAAAAGGCAGTTTTTCTTTCATTGGATTGGGAGAACGAAGGACCATATCAAGAAGCTGTTGAAAGGTTTCTCTGCTTATTGTCTATCTTTTATAATGTTTTGGACCTATGCAACAACTGACTTTATTCCACTGCAGTAGTATTTGTCTTGCTTTTCTCCTATCTTTTATGTTGGGAGGCTGGGTTGACTAGCATGATGGATTATTATGGTGGACATTATTTGTTTCTCAAAATCTAATTATTATGATCTCTTGCCTGTTGTTGATATATGATAGAGGGTAAGCTAAAACTAGTGTCTACATGCTTGGTAGGTACAGTTTCTCATATATACTTAAAGAAAAGGGAAAAATTCGTTCAAGTTTATACCATTTTCTCTTTGATTTTTTCCTTTTATGGAGACAAAAAAACTCATCAAAACTTTCAGATGGGTAGCCACATGAAGGTTACTTGTTTGATATGTGTTTGTGTGTGTGCTGTGTGTACAACATAAAAAAAAGACACTGAATTTATCACATAAACTATCTATAAAATTGAATTCAACACAAAACTCTTAGGAAGAAGCTCCAAATTATGCATGTTGTTTAGTTATCTATAAGCTTAGTTCTTAGGAGTAGGTGATGAATGTTCATCTTCCTCAACAAGACATATGTCCCATATGTGATTTTTTTTTTTAAATAATCTTATATTTTGCAGAGAAGAATGCCCACATATACCTTTATAAAATGATGAAGCTAGCTGTTGTCTAGCCTCAAATGCTAGTTTTCTTGCTTTACGACTAACTCAACTGCTGGACCTCTTCCTTCCTGTGTGCATGTCAGGGTCTCAACCCCCCCTATTTTACGCATTCATTTTTCAACCCTTTGACTAATAAATTATTATATGTGTTTCCTAATTCAATTTATTGCTCCTCCGTGGAGACATTTTTCTTTACCATTGTCACAAATCCAATGGTTCTTCACCCTCCCCCCACCCCAACCCAAAAAAAAAAAAAAGCAAAAGCAGGACAGAAAGAAGGTAAAAAAGAAAAACAAGAAAAAATTTATGATATTTGAAGAAAAATGAAAAAATAGAAGTATCATTTTTTTTTATTTCCCTTTTTCCAGAAAGAGTGTTTTTTATGTTTATTTAATATTTAATAATTATTTGAATATTGATCAATCTTTTTGTAAGAAAATGAGTAAAAAAAACTAAAATATGTTATTTTTTTATATTTTTAATTGTTTGAATTCCCAAGAAAAACAAACTTCCCAATGCACACCTTAAAAGAAAACCTTGTTGTTAGGGACCCGAGAATTGTATCTGTAACAACCTGGCCAGTGGATCCTAACCCACCCCCAAGTAGGCCGGAAAAAGGCTAAGAACCAGTACAACTAATCATTTAACAATTCCCTTTATAAGTCTCAAACAATTCTTTATAATTAAACTTTTGGAGAGTTACAATCTCCACCCTCCCTCCTTTAAGGCACGCGTCTTCATGTGTATGCGACCTTAGGTTTGAATGCTGAACCGACTTTGATACCACTATAACCACTTGGCTGGCAGATTCCAACATGCCCTCTAACAGTTTCGGTTCCACCTCAGAAAAGGTTGAATCAAGACAAAGTCACTTAATAACCCCCTTTATAGGTCTCCAAAGATTCTTTACAATATTGGATAAGAGACTAAGGTGTTACAATATTAAATTTTTGAGTGTTACAATCCACACCCCTTAAGGCACATGAAACATCGTAAGATGAATTCAGCAATCTCTTTTTTTATCCCTGGCCACCAAAAATTTCTTTTTATATTTGGATACATTTTGGTGCTTCTTGGATATATGGTATATCTCGATACCTCTTGATTAAACAATTTTCGAACATCAGGCATTCTCATGTCCCAACTGTTGTTTCATTCAAATTAGAATATAGAATACCCTCATGTATATGTGGCTACCCTAATAAAATCACAAAGTCTCTGTTATAACCTGATCACTTCATAGATCCCAAAACAAAACATGCATAACTAATTTCTCTCAAACACATTTAATGCATTCTTATTACTGCTGGATTCTTGATGATATAGTTTTTGTTTTAAGTACAGGTTGTTGTGATCTTGTTACATATCTCTAAATTTTGAGATTGCTTTGTTAGTTTTTGTTTACTCATATCTCGGATTGTAAAGAATCTTGAGGGACTTACAAAGGAGGTTGTTGTGTGATTGGTTGTCCTGGTTCCTAGCCTTATTCGGGCTGAAACCAAAATGGTTAGGGGGTGGATTGAGAACTGCTAGCCGGTTTCTTATAGTGGTATCAGAGCTGGTTCAATACTCAGACCTAGAGTCCCACACAAGCAGACACGTGTGCTTCAAGAAAAAGGGGGGTGGTGGATTGTAACAACTCTAAAGTGTTAAGAATCTTTGGAGACTTATAAAGAGGGTTGTTAAGTGATTGGTTTTCTTGGTTCCTAGCCTTGTTCAGGGTGGAAACAAAATTACTAGGGGCCAGGTTAGATCTACCAAGTACCAACTAGGTCATTATAGTAGTGGTGACAATGCTCTCTACCATTTGTTTATATGTTGATGTACTAACATATGAAGTAATTCTCGTTAGTGTATCTCAATGAAATGGCTTATGTTATGTCTTATGCTGTTACTGTTACTTTTTGGAAAAAATATGTTCCTCAGTTTTAGCAATAATTTAGTAACATTGACATCTTGATTGGTTCACGTTTGGTTCCTTCAATTAGATGGGAAAGCTTGCTTTTGCTTCCAAAGTTTTCCCCCACGTCATCCTTTGGGTGGAAACAAAATTACTAGGGGCCAGGTTGGATCTAACAAGTACCAACTAGATCATTACAGTAGTGGTGACAATGCTCTCTACCATTTGTTTATATGTTGATGTACTAACATATGAAGTAATTCTCGTTAGTGTATCTCAGTGAAATGGCTTATGTTATGTTTTATGTTGTTACTGTTACTTTTTGGAAAAAATATGTTCCTCAGTTTTAGCAATAATTTAGTAACATTGACATCTTGATTGGTTCACGTTTGGTTCCTTCAATGAGATGGGAAAGCTTGCTTTTGCTTCCAAAGTTTTCCCCCACGTCATCCTTTGTCTGATTAGAATTATAGGATGTTTATTTTAGAGGATGGAAGTTAATACTGGACCAGATGAAGTGTCTGAACTCTAAAGACATTCTGCTACTCAGATGATGCTGGTGAAAGTACACTTTCTGTTAATGAGTTGAATAAGAACCATTCTAGTGTCAGTGTCCATCATATACTGTTCGGTACGTGGCCTCAGAATCCACTGTCATTTTAATGATTTTCCACATATATTTGTTTACAGATTAATAGGTGAAGGAAAATATATGGATGCTCTTGCTTTATCTGATCGTTGTTTATGTGGTGGGGCTTCTGATTGGTTGCTACAGTTGCTAGTTGAAAGAGGTGAAGAAAATCATTTAGCCACTGACTTGCCACATGGTTATGGTATACATAGCGTATGGAGCAATAGTTGGCAATATTGTTTTGAGATTGAAAGATAAGCAACTGGCCGCCAGACTTGCTCTCAAGTATGCAGCAGCCACCCCTGTGTTACATTTCTCTTCTCCATGAATAACTTTTTATGCTTCACTTTTTTCTACCATAGATGAAGTCCTGGTGCACCTGATCACATCGGACTAATGAACTGATTTTTAAGAATGGATATTTGCTAATAGTTTTAAGTCGTGTAGATTCTCTGCTTGACTTAGGATTTGGTTCACTATCACTGCATAACCGTAATTCACCACTCAGCCCTGTAGTTTCGTTGTTGGTACCACTTAAAGTCACATAATCGTATGCATTACCTTCTGTACTTTACCAGCTTTGCTTCAAGTCTCATAATTTTTGTTCTAAACCATAATCCAGGCATTTGGACTTGTTTCTATTTGTGTATGTGCAGTGATTGATGCTGATACAGGTGTTAAAACTGAAAAGATATTCTATTATAGTCTTTGAAGAAGTGTTGATATTCATGGCATTCAATGTTTTAAAATGGGCAAAAGAACATTTTTTTTAAATGTCAAAATGAAAAACACACAAAAAAAACATTTTCACGTTTTCTTTGCATTTTTTGCTTTTTTTTGTTTTTTTTTTTTTGTTTTTTTGCGTTTTTGACATTTCGTAGTTACCAGATTTTTTTTACATGTTATTTTTAACAATTTTCCTTTTTTAACTTTTTAAAACTTCCTGAGATTTCCTTATATTTTCCCAAGAAAACCAACTCTACCCTCTTGCCATTTAATATCCGAAAACGATATTTGTGATAATGGCTTGAAATATTGGTTTACATGTGAGATGTATTAGCCACATTCAGACAGGACTAGTGGACAGTCCTTAGGAGTGCTTGAAGATTGCGAAGCATGTTGTTTTGCAGAGAAGGGGGATTCATTTCCAGTGGCTTGTCGGAAAGGACATAGGACAAGGCCATGTTGAGAACTCTTTGACTACTTCAATAGGAAAACTATTGATAATTTAATTATGAATATCAATGGCTCTTCAGGTGCCAGCATGAAAGTCCATGTAAGCATTTAGCGAAGCTTTAAGCACTGTCTCTTTTGTTAATGGTATGCCCAGTTCTTTTACTTTTTATTTCATATGGTTTATTTGACATTAAAAAATTTGGAAGCTTTTTGTTATTTGAAATTATCACACATAACTAAAATCTTGTAGCTCTTCGTCTTCAAATCCTTGATTAACTTGCTGAGGACTATAACCAATGATGGAACAAATAAGTTCCAGTAATCATATCTAATTATGTAATTGTGACATAAGATACTTAAATTCAGTTCCAAGTCATGTTCCATGTCTAACCTTCATAAAGAAGTAACATAAATGGGGCATCTCCATTTTCATTTTTGGTATCTTGCATTAACGTTTGCATGCATAAGAATAAGTGTTTCGGCCTTCTGGGTCATTAGTTCTTCATAATGGGCTTTTCTTGATTTCTGAAATATCAATTGCAGATATCTTCATAGATGGGAGCTTAATGCTGCGATGGATGTTCTCACCATGTGCATTTGCCATCTTCCACAGGGTGATCCTCTTAGGAGTGAGGTGCAAAATCATTGATTGTTTATCTTGTCTTTCATCTTTCGAGTTATTTGTGTGGGAAAACCATTTTAAGTCTCTTTGTTTCTGGTCTGTGTGAGTATCTTGATTATGTCTACGCCACAAAGAAACGGCTGCCTGATTTGTCCATCCACCTATATGAGGCCGGTCAGGCCATCAAGTTAGGGCATTGACACTTTATTTTCCTTCATTTCATAGGTTGGATGCTTCTTTCCCTAGGAGAGGACCTTACATAATACATTCCCCTAAACTCTATCATTTCTTTGTTCTCTCTGTCTCTGTCTCTCTCTGTGAGAAGCTAGAAGATTGAGAAGCCACCGTATTCTTACGGGTTTCTGATTGCCTTTTCTTCCTTTTGGAAAACTAATGATTCTCTAAGCATTCACTTCCTTTGTGTATCATGTAAAAGTTATGATAATTCCAAAACAAAGATTTGTTTTTTCAAGCTTCATTTTTTTCTTCATTTTCTGCTCTTGTAATACTGCAGATCTTTCAAGAACTGATTTCTTCAGCTTTTCTGAAAATGACTCTGTCGGTGTGTTAGTAAGGTCAAAACCCATGACGTGCATATGCGTGTGTGCGCATGTGTGTCTACTCTCATCAAGAGTAAGGGGAACAACACAATGAGGTTGCTCAAGAGGTCATCCAGGTTATCCTAATGAGGCTGAATATCCCTTTTGTGTCAGTAGGTTATAAGATGATTTAAGTGATTCCCTTAAATAGAGGAACATTGATAACACTGGATCCATAAATATTCAGTGTATCTTAAGTGCCTATAAGTACTTTTTTCGACATTTACCAAAATCGGGCCTTGCAGAGTTAGCACCAACTAAGAAACTTATTCAGAAGGTCTATTGTTAATTTATTTGCTTATACTAATGAAGGACAAGGATAAAACCTCTTCCTGTTAAAAGTTCCTTCTGAAATTGGTTTGTCAATTTCTATCTGCTGGATCCTTTTATTTTCAATTAGATCCGAGAAAATGACTGGAGTACTTCTGGCTTATTATTTTACGTAACATTTTAATGAAAAATGAGAATTACCATAATTGACTTCATTCCTACAGGATTCAAGCAGCAATTATGTCTAGATTCAATGAGTTGGTGATTGAGCTCCTCGCTTGGTAGTTGAACCTTTTAGGTGGTTCTATTCTATATCTGATTCCCAATGCCTGATTCTAGCATGCAAGCATGTAGTTTGTGACTTTTTTACAGCTTTGAATGTGGACTGATACTGCACATACACATCAATCATTGTCTTCATGTATTAAAAAGGGAATTTGAACAATCTACAATTTTGTAAAGAACATCATGGAGATTCTGGGACTTTTGTTAAGGTTGAAACTAATGCGGCCATGATCAATTTCCATACTAGACTTTTCTGAAGAAATTAGGACCTTTGAGCAATGTTGTCAAAATATGACGAAGCTTTTAGTTAGCATAGCCTTTTTATGCCAATTTTTTCGTACTTGTGAAAGCTGAAAATGTGCGTTGAGATGGTGATAGCTATTTCTATATCATCAGGCCATCCTAGCACGACAAGCTTTGCAGAGATATAGTCACATACTGTGTGCAGATGACAGATATAACAGCTGGCAGGAGGTGAGTGGCTCATTGTATTTTATGTTTGTGTATGGTGACTCCTGAAAGACTCTGATATCTATAACAGAAATAAATGTTTAAAGGATTTTGACTAATGGTGTTTTCCCCTTAATCTCCTGTCTGAATGAGGTTCATTCAGGTTGAAGCTGATTGCAAGGAAGATCCTGAAGGTCTTGCTTTGAGATTGGCTGGCAAGGGTGCTGTTTCTGCAGCCTTAGAAGTAGTTGAAAGTGCCAATTTATCTATAGATTTGCGGAGAGAGTTGCGGGGCAGGCAACTTGTTGAGCTGCTTACTGCTGATCCTGTCAGTGGTGGCGGTCCGGTAGAGGCTTCAAGATCCTTTCATCATTCCATGAAGCTAATGATGCTCTGCCAGTTGCTATGGGTGCCATGCAACAACTTCCTAACTTGCGGTCAAAGCAACTTCTTGTATATCTCCATGTCTTTGTCTATAATTTCTTCCATTGACAGATGTGGGAGCTGAAAGAACTGGCTGTTTCTTGATATTTTCTTAAGCCCACTATTGTCCATTTTTAAAGGTGCACTTTTTTCTTGAAGAGGCGTGATGGAAATATGTCACACGCTGAAATCTCCCAGCTTAATGCTTGGGCTCTGGGTCTACATGTTCTTGCTGCTTTGCCTTTGCCTTGGCAGCAACGTTGTTCTGCGTTACATGAGCAGCCTCTGTTGATCTTAGAAGTCCTATTTATGTGTAAACAGTTAGATTCTGCTTCTCAGGTAATGTGGTATTTCACAAAATAGTACCATGATTGACTATCTTTTCTTCTAACAAGCTATGCTGTCTGTGACTTTTTCATCTGCAGATCATGAAAGAGTTTCCTTCACTTAGGGACAACAATCTGATTCTTGCATATGCGGCTAAAGCCATTGCCGTTAACATGAATCCTCCTGTTAGCGAACAACGTGCCCCTATGGTGGTTCCCAGAACAAAGCAGAAAACACAAACGGGCATGCCTGCAAAATCAAATTTTAGTCACAGCCTCAGCAACTTGCAGAAAGAAGCTCGCCGTGCATAGGAGATTGAGGCACTCTTATTGGTAAATTTGTTCCGTATATTCGCACTTTTAAGACAAATATAATCTTTTGTTACTTTAACTATGATTGGTACTTTATTTCAGTACACAATTAGCAAAAAAAAAAGGGTTTGCAAAATACTTGAGGAACAATAATCAATGGTATCACAGTCGAGTTGAATTGACCAATTCAAGTTGGTGGCAAACCAATTCAATTCAGCGGCTGATTCAATAGTGTCGCATGTCAATTTAAGTATTTCTAAGACTTCTTTGATTTTTAATTATATGAATTTTCAACATATATATAATTTTTTCAAAATTGAATTTTGATGATTTTGTCAATGTCAATCAATTTAATTGAATGACTGAATCAGCAGCTTGGTGGATTTAATTCCAATACTGCCATTAAACATGAAGAACCTTCATTATCTTGTTGGACGAGCAAATATTAATGACGTACTTCACCAGAATATTTAAGGACATACGTTATGATTTCCGAGGACACACAAATTTAGAATACAATATATTCCACTCCACCTCTCTTCCCTCTGCCTTTAGCTTTCACTTATTCCAATTTATTTTTTGACAGAAGATCTGCCCAATGTTTTGGACTATTTCAGGAGACCATGGAGCTACGGTATTCTAAGAATGATAATTGCAACTATATATATATATATATATATATATATATATATATATATATATATATATATATATATATATATATATATATATATATATATATATATATATATATATATATATATATATAGTGAAAGAGAGAAATGTCCAATCGTATATTTCCCTTCAGAGATGGTCAATATAATTTTGCAATTCATCACCCCTTTATGTGACGCAGTGTGTGCATGGCTTCACATTCACAGGCGAAGCAGACCAACATGGTGAAAGAAAGTAGGCAGAAAACCAAAGGCTTTTCAGCAAGAAACATGCAAGATTCCAATTACCAATATTAATCTCTTCTATCACGAATAAACTGTTAATTTTACATGAAACAAGTCAAAACCTTTATCCGTTAACAACTGGAGCCCTCCTACCATTCAAAGTTGTTAATAGATGCACCTTTTGATATTTTAGGCACCCGAACTTCTAATTTCTCACCGATAATTCTCAACCAACAAATTTTGCAAACTATAAAATACTCTGTATTGAGGAGGGGTGACAAGTGATGTTACATTGAAAGATCACATGAACTTTGACTGTCTACAAAATGTCCTCGACGGCTTCAACGTCTAGCAGTAGACGTGAATGTCAGCGTTCATGAGCTTTGATTTCATGTATTGTCACATCCTTTCCACTCAAATGCCCAAAAGAACTTCCCTCTTAACTAGAATAAAAATATGGACCATCTTGACCAGTCAAAAAATAACATATATTTCTTCTCTTTTCCAACTCTAACTAGAAGGCTATCGATCATCCCAATTGTTCCCATCCATCTTTTTCAGTGGCTCTAGAGGCATGGCGACTCATGGGTCTGTTGGGTGTTGCTGATTCCTCATCTTCCCAACCATCATCCCAATCTCGATCCCAACCATCAGCTGGACTAGATTCCAGCTTCCATGAGGTGGTAGTGCCTGGAATGTCTGATTATGGCAAACCCATCTCAAGCTCCTGGTATCTAACACCACCATGGCGCTGCCTTTGTCTTCTAAGTTTACAACAGAGATAGGTTCCACCAACTGTCAGCACAGCAAAAGCCAAGAAATATGCACCATACGTAGGTGTCACAAGAGATGCATTTAAGGGCAAGTCCTGGAATATGTTATTCAATGATTGTTTCCTCTGAAGTACACATTCCCCATTTCCAGCATTCAAAATTGCTTTTGATACTTCGGAACCAACACCTGGCAAGATAACCTGAAAGAATGAAAATGATACGATAAGCATTTGCCTTCAAATCTCAAATTTGAAACACTCATAAATGCAGTTCTCCCTCTGAGCTATTCTAACTAAAGGGCCTTCAGCACTTGGATCCTATAGTACGACATGATACACATACAGGTCCACCTGGATAACCATGCAGGTCTGCTCTATCCTAAAGGAGCATAAGAGATGCAGAAAATGTACCATGCATAAACAAATTCCAATTTAAAGTTATTGCTACACTACAAATATAGAAAATTAAGAAAGACGAGAAGCTAAACATGGTATATAAATGAAGAAGAGTACCTTAGGAAATGGCATGCTAGTTATCCCTAATTCCTATGGGTACTGCCAATACTCATATGTAGATGCTTTTTATCATCCACTCATACCATCAAATAAGGAATAAAGCCTACAAAGCATCATAAGAATGTACAAACACACACTGACGCCACATATAGATATAGAAGAGAGAAGGTTTGCATCTATGGCAATGTTCAGCTAATGTTTGAGCAAAGGACAATTTGGTGGCTGCATCCTACATCTCTCTCTCTCCTCCTCTCTCACAACACAAACACACACACACATATGCCTTCTACCCAATTCTTAACCCAAACGGTAGATCCAAAATATAGATGTCACTGTAGAAATAATATTCCGTTCAGAAATAGGTGAAACATTGTGAAAGAAAAGGGAAGAATAAGTTTAAGGTATGATACTTTTCAAGGGAAAGGGAGAAAGTTTGAGGTATGGTTCTTTTCAAGGAAAAAAATGACAGTATGACAGAAAGCTACAGCTTTAAAGGTAACAATGCAGTTAACTTAGGCAAGGACAACTTATTGTTGACAAAGCAAATACTAATATTCTAATCAAACAACCATCCAAGTTGTGATGGAAGAGAAAATAGAAGAGACCTTCAGTTTCCCATGTTGCTTAAGTTGCTTCACTTGCTGAAAAGAAGAACCAATGGTGATATTGGCATGTAGATCATCCTCCCCATCATTGTGAACCACAAGAAATGAATGATTGGGTACTACAGAATAGAAAATTCAAATTACTTCATACTCTTAAAACTGGAAAAGCAGTTAAAGATCTCTAAGCCAAAATTATGACAGGAGTACGAGAGTAGTTTAGAATAACATGAAGGTGCAAGGGCCATACACTTGATTTGTAAAGCAAATGTATTATTTTGTAATCGTTCAAAAGTACATAATCATTTTGCTTAGTCATGTTCTATAATATATATCAAGTTAAAAAAACATAAAAAAAACAAAACTAGAGTGAAAGAAGAAAGAAACATAACATTTTAGGCCGAAGTAGTCCCCTAAGCACAGACATCACAGGAAAAATATCACTTGAAGTGAAGTAAAACTATGGTCTATTACCAGCTAAGAATTACAAACACGGAGCTCATGCCATCCAAAAGGGCCTCCAAGTTAAAGGATGTCAAGAGTTCATCTGGCATGTCTCACATGGCATAGCCTAGTATGAAAACTTCCCAACCCTGCCCTCCAAAGCACTGACTGTCATCTATAAGTCATGTCTAGAAACCATTGAAATCCAAACACATTGTATCATCATTGTTTGTTTTTTGACAAGACACAGGTTGCAACTTTCAATCACCATTCTTGGGTTTTCTCAACAAGGTTTTTCTTGGGTACGAATTAGAAAGTTTGATTGTCTAATGAATTCAAAAAATTTAAAAATATCAGGCAAATCATAGAAAAAATATAAAAAATTGAGTTTCTACTAATTTTCCTATGAAACCATTGAAAAAATTCAAAAAGATATAATGCTAAAATGATCCCCCAAAATATTAAAATATATCTCAAAATATTTTCTTTTTTTTGGGAAAAAATGAAAATATTGCAATAAGAAAGTGATAAAAACATATAAATTTTCGTTCTAGCAATATTTTCACGAAATCAATATTTTTTTTCCACTTTGTCCTTATTTTCAGTTGCTAAAACGATATTCTTAAAAAATGGAGATATTTGTGACAACTGTTTTGATTAATCATAAAAATGGTAGCAAAGAAAAAAACATCCCCCAAGACCATAAGTGATCATGGTTCTTGTAATGTTCCATCCTCAAATGCTCAACATGCTTCCATGTATTTCGGGTGGATGAATAGAGTGGTTTAAGGGCAAAAAATTTGTCTGAAGACCTGATATCATCCCATTCCAACTTGAAGGTTTCATGTGTTACATGGAGTTATAGCCATAAATATCATGATATTTTTTAGATTATCATGACATTAACAAAAGAAATGAAAAAAGAAAAAAGAAAAGAGGGGGAAAATATGCAATATTTTGGAAAAACATTAAAAATCAATGTATAGCAATTTTATTTTTATCACCTGTGAGTACCCATCTTTCAGAAGTAGCAATAGAGGGAAACCTTTCTTGTCCAACAAGTGCATTAACTGAACTACGATCCTCTTGAATATTGGCCATTGCTTCCCAAGAAGTATTTGCAGATGGAGACAATCCTAAGCTTTTCCGCTTACGATATGGTTCCTTCGAATTAGTCTTAGTACCACTATCACGAGGTGTCCATGAAAGTCATGGATGAAAGCCTTGGAACTGACACTTATATAGATCCAGTTGAAAAGAAGGAAATCCTACTACCTGTGAGAGACCATCTGGGCCTCCAAGATCCAAAACTGTGTCGGTGCCTGGGTTGGGGCCTGTTCTGCCCTTAACTAATGCATCACTTTCCTTTCCATTAGAACAAAGGGTGTAGGCACCCATGCTACTCAAACCAACAACCAGCCACTAACCAACCGCGAGCTCAAGCTAATGTACGAACAAGCTACAAGCATAACTGGTATTAAGTTACTGTATTTGTTAAGACGTGTTTATACTCAGTATTAGGCTTGAGAGGGCACTTGTGTAATAATGTTTCTTTTAATGACTTTCTTGTAACTTATCCCTCTCCTCTAGTCTATATAAAGAGGAGTTAGGGATTCTTTCGAGGTTAATCAAAGATTAGTTCTCTTAACTTTATCATGGTATCAGAGCTCCAGCCGTCTCCTCCTCAGCGAGTTGTCGCCGACTGAGCGGCGCCGCCGCCGCCTCATCGGCGTCAGTCGCCGCCGCCGCCTCATCGGCGTCAGTCGCCGCCGCCGCCCTTTGCCGCCCTGTCCATTGCCGCCTCGCCCTTTGCCGCCCTGTCCATTGCCGCCTGATCCATCCCTGCTGCCCCTCGTCGCCCTACCCATTGTCTGCCTGCGCCGCCTCCGCCTGTGCCTCCTGCGCCCGTCCGCCTGCGCCCGTCTGCCTGCGCCGCCGCCTCCGCCTGTGCCTCCTGCGCCCGTCTGCCTGCGCCCGTCCGCCTGCGCCACCGCCGCCCGTCTGCCTGCGCCCGTCTCCCTGCGCCCGTCCTCCTGCGCCCGTCCGCCTGCGCCGCCGCCGCCCGTCTGCCTTCGCCGCCGCCTCAACGCTGATTTTTTCCTCTCTGCGTCTTTCCGCTGCATGCTGCTCCGCCGCTGCTCTGCACGCTGCTCCTCCGCTGCACGCTGCTCCGCCGCTGTTCCGCCGCCTGCTCTGCCCGTGGTTCTGCACGTTGATTTTCTTCTCACCGTCATCTCTGGTATCTCTCTTCGTTCAGCTCTGCTGTTGCCTCTTCTCGCCGATCGGACTTCTGGATTGCTACCTGCGTTAACTACATATTGCTTCATGATCAGCATGTTGTCTTTCGATATGTGATTGTATTCTTTTGCCTGCACTTCCTATTCCGTGGCTCGGTTTCCTCCTTTGTGTTGAAAGATGTCTGAAATTAGTAGTGGCGCTAATACCTCTTCCTTTGTATCGTCGGGAGAGATGAAGAGTTCCCCATTTTCCAGCATTATCACCAAAATGGATGGGGGTAATTACGAGATGTGGGCCATGCAAGTAAAAAGAACTTTGATCGCCCATGAGAAGGAACATCTCATATTGGAGCCCGAGCCCGTACAGAAGGTAGGAAAATATACTACTTGGTTTAAAGATAATTCATTGGTTATGGTATGGATTGTTGGTACTCTTTCACAAGAAATTGCAAATGAAGTCTTGCACAAGGACAGTGCAAAGGATATGTGGGATTCCCTTGCTGCCACTTATTCACAGGCAAGAAATGAAACGCGCATTATGCAGCTTCATCATGATATCCATCAGATGCGCCAAGATGGCAGACCTCTTCACACTTATTATTCTAGTCTCAAGTCCATGTTTGAGAGACTGAATAGCTACTTTCCCGCATGCAAGTGTGAACAACAAAAGGCATACAGAGATATGCTTATGGTAGGGGTCTTTCTTTCTGGTTTAGACTCTGTTTATGAATCCGCAAAGAACCAAATGCTTACTAGTCCCTCGATTCCTCCTATTGATGAGGCTTACAGTAGGCTCAGCAGAATTCCGATCTCTGCATCGACTGTTCCTGATACCACTTCTGCTATGCTTGCTACTCGTGGCAGAGGAGGACCTTTTTTTGCCAGAGGAAGAGGGGGCCGTGGCCGTGGCAATACCCCTTCGCGCCCTGTATGTCAGTTTTGTCACCGCATTGGTCATACTGTGGATAAGTGTTGGCAGAAACATGGTCGTCCAGCTTTTGCAAATCAGACTGTATCTACTGATTCTCCTGAGCAGCCTAAGCCTCAGCACATGGTATCCTCCAGTGAGTTGCATGTAGATGACATTCTCTCTCAGTTGAGGCACTTGATTGGCGACAGCGCCCATCCATCCCCTGGTCCGACCACTTCTACTGTTCCTACCGCTGCGAGTGCTTCTTCATCTGGTATGTATTCTGCTTGTACAGTCTGCTCTCCTCCTGACACTACAGATTGGCTTATTGATTCTGGTGCATCGACACATCTCTGTGGGGATAAGATGCAATTCACCTCTTACGTCCCTACTCCACCGGGTCGTTCGGTTATTCTAGCAGATGGAAAAGATTCACCAGTTGTTGGACATGGAGAGGTCCAACTTACTTCATCATTGCCGCTGCAGCACGTTCTTCATGCACCAGAATTCCCCCATAGCCTACTTTCTATCAGTCAGATTACCAGAGAATTAAATTGTCGTGCTATATTTGACTCTTCCTCTCTTGTGTTTCAGGATATACTGACGGGCAGGGTGATTGGCAGTGGCCGTGAACAGGGAGGTCTCTACAGGCTAGTGCACTCCTTTCCCTTTGCTGGATCTACCTCGTCGGGGTCGTCCTCATCCTCGGCTTATACTTGGCATTTACGTTTTGGACATCTCCCGTTTCAGAAACTGCTGCATGTTCTCCCTCAGCTGTCTCATAAGTCGTCTTTTCAATGTGAGTCTTGTCAGTTAGGCAAACACCATCGGTCATCCTTTCCTCCGCGGTCTAGTAGAAGTAGCCACTCTGTGTTTGAGTTACTTCATTTTGATGTTTGGGGCCCGAGTCGTACTCCTGACCTTCAGGGTCATCGGTATTATCTTGTTGCTGTTGATGATTACAGTCGTGTTAGTTGGGTTTTTCTTATGAAACACAAATCTGAAGCGGGTCATGTAATCAAAAATTTTATCAATGAAATTCTGACTCAGTTTGATACTTGTGTCAAGATTGTGCGCTCTGACAATGCTCTTGAGTTCTGTGCTTCCTCTTTAGAACAATTTTTCAGGGATAAGGGTATCATTCACCAAACTTCTTGTGCCTATACCTCTCAACAAAACGGGGTTGCTGAAAGAAAACACCGCCATATTCTTGATGTCGCCAGAACCATTATCATACACAGTCATGTTCCCCATTCTTATTGGGGAGATGCTGTTCTTACAGCATGCTATCTTATTAATCGCATGCCGTCATCCGTGTTGGGAGATCTTATTCCTTTCTCTGTTCTTTTTTCTGACAGAGAATTGTTTTCTGTTGCACCTCGTATTTTTGGATGTGTTGCCTTTGTTCAGTTACTTGGTCCTGGGCGAGATAAGTTATCCCCTCGGGCTATCAAAACGATCTTTGTTGGTTATTCCCGCACTCAAAAGGGATATCGTTGTTATGATCCTTCTACTCGTCGATATTATGTGAGTGCTGATGTTACATTTTTTGAGTCCACCTCTTATTTCTCTCCCAATGGAACTCAATTAAGGGTGCCTGAATTTAGTGATGAAGTCCACCTTCCTTTACCTCTCATGAGTTATCCACAACCCGTTGCTTCGCGTTTTGGGGCTATCTACCAACGTCGCACTAAACCTGTTCAACCTGCCCCCTGTGCTCCTGTGCCTTCACCCAGCATGCCCAAGGTACTTCCTGAACACACAAATCCTGCTGACCATTCTTTATGTGATGATGCCACAGGGGACTCTCCAGAGCATGCTACTGGTCCTCATATTAATGAACTTGATATGCCTATTGCTCAAAGGAAAGGCAAACGCAGTTGCACTATGCATCCTCTCTCTGGTCATTTGTCCATGGCTCGACTCACTCCTACTTACCGCCAGTTTGTCAAGGGACTGTCGGCTGTAGCTCTTCCACAGACTCCTATGGACGCTCTTTCTGATCCCAAATGGGCCGCAGCTATGCAAGAAGAGATGGATGCCCTTCAGTCTAGAGGCACCTGGACACTAGTTACTCCTTCATCTGATGCAGCTATTGTTGGTTGTCGATGGGTGTTTACTGTTAAATACAGAGCAGATGGCAGCATTGAGAGATATAAGGCTCGCTTGGTTGCAAAAGGCTATACTCAGACTTATGGGGTTGATTATTATGATACCTTCTCTCCTGTGGCACGACATGCTTCTTTACGGGTTCTTCTCGCTGTTGCCGTCAGCAAGAATTGGTCTCTATCACAGCTTGATGTCAAAAATGTCTTTCTGTATGGTGACCTACATGAAGAAGTGTATATGCAGCAACCACCAGGGTTTGTTGCTGAGGGGGAGTGTCAGAAAGTGTGTAGATTGAGAAAGGCAATTTATGGTCTGAAACAAAGTCCTCGAGCTTGGTTTCAAAAATTATCAGAGAATATTGAGTATGAGGGCTTCAGACGTTCTTCGGCTGATCATTCCCTTTTTGTCAAGAAAACTTCTACAGGTACAGTGATAGTTCTTGTCTATGTTGATGATATCATTGTTACAGGGGATGATATTCAGGGGATTTCCAACATCAAGGGCGTCCTTGGACGACACTTTGTCACCAAGGATCTTGGTGAGCTACGCTATTTCCTAGGTATTGAGTTTGCCAGAAATCAGAAGGGTCTTATCATGTGCCAAAGGAAATACGTTACTGATGTCTTGCAAGAGACAGGTATGCTAGGATGTCGACCTGCCTCTACACCCATGGACATCAATACTCGCTTGTATGATGATGATACTGAAGATGTTGATGCTAGACAATATAGAGGGATTGTTGGGAAGCTCCTATATATCACTGTTACTCGACCTGATATTGCCTATGCTGTCAGCAGAGTGAGTCAATTTATGGATAAGCCCAAGAAAGTCCATTGGGATGCTGCCATGATGATTCTCAGGTATCTGAAAAATTCACCAGGAATGGGACTCTTCTTTCAAAATGGTACATCTCTCACTATATCTGTGTATGTTGATGCTGATTATGCGGGATGTCACCTTGACAGAAAATCCACTACTGGGTTTTGTGTGTTTATTGGATCCAACTTGGTTACATGGAAGAGTAAGAAGCAGACAGTGGTTGCCAGATCAAGTGCAGAATCTGAGTATAGAGCTATGGCTCAGGCTACTGCTGAAGTTATGTGGGTTAGATCTCTGATGTTGGATCTTACTGTGGAAGTGCCTCTTCCTATGCAATTGTTAGGTGATAACAAAGCTGCTCTGTTTATTGCTAATAATCCTGCTTTCCATGAGAGAACCAAGCATGTTGAAGTAGATTGTCACTATACCAGAGACATGATTCAAAAGGGGTTTGTAAGCACCTCCCATATTTCAACTACAGGGCAAACTGCTGATATTTTTACTAAAGCTCTTGCAAGAGGACCATTCCAAAGTTGTTGTTCCAAGTTGAGCTTGTTTGACATATACGCTCCAACTTGAGGGGGAGTGTTAAGACGTGTTTATACTCAGTATTAGGCTTGAGAGGGCACTTGTGTAATAATGTTTCTTTTAATGACTTTCTTGTAACTTATCCCTCTCCTCTAGTCTATATAAAGAGGAGTTAGGGATTCTTTCGAGGTTAATCAAAGATTAGTTCTCTTAACTTTATCAGTATTATTATCCCATATGAAGCAAAGATAGTAACTGGATGTTTGATGAATAAGTTCATTAAATTCAACAGCAGTGGCAGAGCATGGAATTTCTTTTTTTTTTTTTTTTTTACTGCAGGGCACTTAAGTCACCATTGGATGGAGGCAGGTTTGAGTATTGTGTAGGCAAATAACCACACAAACTCGCAAAAAATCCTATTTTCAAATTGATACTTTGGGGAAATTGTCTTTATTTACATCTTTGGAGTTCCTTAAAAAATTTAAAATTTTAGAACTAGTGCCCCTTAACCAAAAGCCGGATAAATGCTCAGATTCATTGCAATAAAATGCTTACACCAGCTCACATGTAGCTCGCTACTTTGCAATAAAATATTGACACCAACCCACATGTAACTCGGCCGTAGTTCAAAAACATGTACTTTTTCTCTTACCTTACTTATGTTGGCCCACATGTAATTTGCATACGGTTCAAAAACATGTACTTTTTCTTTTAACTTTTTTATCTTGTTTGTAGTATGGAACGTTCATAATTATTGTCTATTTTCATTCTATATGTCTCATAAAAATGTTTCAAACAAGCAGTCTGTTGTAACTGAATGTCTCACGGGATTCAGACAAAAAGCCGGCGCATAATGAGAATTGTCAATAATTTATTTCACTGTCCAAATTTGACACTTATTTTAACATAGATGTGGATATAATACAGTTTTTTCTTGATTTTTTCACAAGTAACAAAGTTTTTAATATATTGTGCAATTATTTCTTGTCAGACATAATATTGATATTTTTAATATTAAATACAAAAAAGTTTGTATATAAAAAAAATTATAAAAGGTTTGTTTCCTTGTGTCTTGTTTTGGAAAAGAATAAAAGTGAACCCAGAAATCAAGTATCGATTGTACATTTGGGCATCCTTGTATCATCAAGCTCAACGAAAGACGTTGAAAGCAGCAATTTTCCAGTATTATAATATGTTGTGAGTTTTCAATTTTCTTTATGTATCCAAAGTTTTGTTAGAAATGCTGAATGAATTAAAATTTTAAATTTTGAGATATAAAACAGTTTTTTTGTTTATATGGATGATTTTTTTTAAATTTCCTTTATCTCTATTTGGAAAATAGGGTATAGATGTTAATTCCACTCAAATCAGCAAATGGATGCCAAAAAAACACTAGTCCAAGTATTCCAAAAGGGTTGGTACAACAGGATCGACAAGGGGCTAGCAGGTGACCACTCTCCGCTTTGAATTCCCAAGAGCCAACTTTTTATGTTGCAAACAAATGATCACCAATGCGCAAGTTGAAGCCCAACAATCCTTCTTTGAATAATGTTGTCATCATGGCACTAATGAATATTACTAACAATAGGTACCAGTGTCAAGTGGCGATCTTCCTTGTCCTCCACCTCAAACTTTTTAGCACCATCCCCCTCCCTGGTATGATTTTCTAGTCCTGCCATCCATTTCTAATAGGGATGTCAATATATCAAATTTGAATCGAATTTCCAATTGAACCGATCCGAAAAAATTGGACATGAGAAAAAAAATATCTGATTAAGAGATTTGATCATATTCGGATTTAAGAAATGACATCCAATCAGTTTTTTATTTGAATATACATAAATATCCGATCAGATTCGCGATTTCGAAACAGATTTATTTTTAGACAAATATCATTATGTAATTCTCTTACATTTTGAAAATTTGCAAAATTTTTCAACATTCGGATTCATATTCATATATGAATATAAAAATCATATTCAGATTAGATTCGGTTTGTAAAAATGAATTTCGGATTTGGATATGACCTTTGTTTATTGGTATTCGAATCTGGATATGTGAATATTCAAAAAGCGAATATGAACAAGGGTATATCCGATCCTTATCCGATTGGTTGACATCCCATGTCCAAAATATCTTTGGACAACTTCACAAACCAAAGACTCTACATTCAACATCATAATATTTATTTGCTTATGTTAGAAGCGAGACTCATCAATTGAGTTCCTTTTTGGGTTGAGTTTGAAGGAATATATCATGGGTGTAGAAATTTTTTCACAAAGTGCAAGACACCATGGCAATTCCTTGCACTTTTTTTTCGCAAAATACAAAGAATTTCTGCATCCACCATAAAATCTCACTACCTAAGTGAGAACCAACTTTCTTGCACCCCCCCCCCCCCCCCCAAATTGAACATCCAAAAAAAATATAAATGGTCAAAAGTACACTTGCTTCGGATCTAATTCATTGACATACATGGCTGAACTTGGCAGTGTTCAAGGGCTTTTTTTAGAGAAATCTCTTGCATGATGTATGTATTTCAAATAAAGCCACCTAAGTAAATTGTGTACCTTATAGTCCTTACCTTCATTCTCATCCATTCATGTCCTAGGAGAAGCTATATTTATTTGAATGTTGAAGTGTTTTCATGGGTATCTCCTAGTTAATTAGTTACCTACATTAAATAGTTCACCAATTCTTTAGTTGTGCTAATGGTCAAAGTTACAGAAGCAAACTATGAATTTGAACTATCCACCTCATGACATGTCACCAACAACTTTCAAAAGTTTGATACATACTTTCTATGGTTGAGTTTGATTATCACGGACCTGAGATCCGTAGTATTCAAGTCTCACCCTCTCCTCCTCAATCTAATTTCAAATCCATGTTTTTTACATTAAAGTGTGGATTTAAAATCCACATTTGGGGTAGATGATGAAATCTATAGTATGATATAACTGTGAATTTTAGCTATCATTGTTTTGAGAGACCCTCAAATCTGGGATCCGTGGAGAATAAAACGCATCTTAATTTTGCCCCTCTAAATATGATGAGCTTTCATGAGTCAAAAATAGATCGTTTTATGTCATCAAGTGTTTTGATTGGGTAATAGGTAGATGTGGGTAGGGCTGGACGTCGGTTGTACTTCACCCTAAGCCTGGTCAAATTGTAATAAAATATACATAAAAATGTTATGTAACATATAAAAATAGAATATAACAAATAAATATAATTATTTATAATAAAAACTATATATTTTAAATAAAATAAAAATTTTAAATAAGTTATAGAGCCCTTTGCAAGGCCTGGTTCCGAGTTGGGTAGGGTACATAGACACATGTCTCAATTTATTAATTCTGAAAGCATAATACCTTGTTTGCTTGGTAATACAAATTCCTTAAGAATTAAACATTTTGATTCTAAAGTTTCATAATTACAGGTATATTAAACACCCATTTAATGTGTGAGAATATTTTGATTGCTGCTTCTCATTTCAAAATTATTGGCTTCGACCTTAATTGGTATGCACTATACATCCATAAAATATAAAAAATCCAAAAAAGTCTGAGATGAGATGAGATATGAAATCCGCAGGGCCACCACGCAACAGAAACCTCTCTTCAACGTTACCTCTTGCCACTCGTCCCATTCTCCGTCTTCTCTTCCTCTCTTGGACCCTCGTGTTATCTCCTGCTCTTGCTGCCAGGACTGCTGTTGAGGGCCTAATTTCCCATGGATGCTCAAGTTTGGCTCCGAGGGCAACCACACTTTCTCCGTCGGCCGGGCGCCAACACCATCCTCTTCTTCCTTCCTAGGGCTGCAGCGCTATTCCTCTCAGGTGCATGGACGTCAAGAACCATCATCACCTGCATTTCCGCAATCAGTTTCACATGCAGAGATTAACTTCTGGCAGAATGATTCTGTTTGCCACCGCTTCTCACGAAGGATCTGTAATGCTTCAGTTTCATTTTCCCTTTATGCTTCTTCTAGCTCTTAGGGTTTCGTTGCAGTCCTGGGTGTTTTGTGTTTTATCGGAGGTAACTAGGGCTCTTCTTTTCCCCTTTTTTTGGTTTCTTGCAAGAGTTTTCGAAGTTTGGGAGATTGCTGGCAACAAATATTGTCTTCAGAAGTTTGGAGTCTCCTCTGTTGCTCTTAAAATTTTGCATGGCATTGAATCATTTTAGCCTCGATTGTTTTTGACATTGGAATTCAGCCGCTTCTTCTTGCTCCAGTCATTGCTGCTTAATTCCAGTTACATCCAAACTTGTACGTATCTGTGTTCCTTTTCAGCTGGTTGCATGCCCCTCATTTGCTTTAGAGTTTGGAATTCGGCCACTTCTTCTGCCTCCAATGGTTTGCTACTGCATTCCAGTTATGTCAATAGCTTGCATGCGTCTTCCTGGTTGGCTGTGTAAGTTTGTGTCTTCCTTATTGACTGTATGTGTTACTTATTGGTTGTGTGTGTGTGTGTGTACGTGTGCTGCAAGTTTAGAATGTGTCTATGTTTTTGCATGAATCAAAAGTTGGCAAATGCATGTGTGGAATGATAGTTGACTTCAAACTTCAGTTTCGCTTTTTTGGATTATTATCTTGATTTGTATCTGTTAAAAGATACGAGAAATACCCTAGATTATGAACTTTGTTATGGGAATACAAAATAATGTTACTGAAGGCATTGAAGCAAGCTGAAGTGGTGAAACATTCATGATGCAAGGCCATCATTGGATTTCTCATCGCAGCCTGGGTTCAGCTAGATGCAGACTATTGACTCAGTAGAGTCAAGTTTTTTCCATAAAAAATGTGTGTTTCACTATTACAACATAAAAGTTAAAATTTAAACATGGATAAGATGCAACATAATGTAACACATAAAATTATTTTTTTATCCTCTTCTCCTTCGCAAGGTCTTAGTTTTAACATTTCCTGCACCGAACACCTGTGGACAAAAAGTAGAAAAGAAAAATTTATTGGCACGCCATTACTGAAAAAGTTCATAACTGCTCTTGTCACCTCCAGTGAGTTGCTGGTCACCTATGTAATGGGAGAGAAATGAGTAAAGTGTTGTCCTCCCTAATAAACCTTAGTAGGTTTTTTTTTGCCCTTTTATAATTTTTTCACAAATCAGGAAGGCGTTTGACCCCTTTAAATGAGTTGCATTAGGAAGTGCATCTATGCGTCTACAGAATGTTGGAGTGAGGTGTGCATGTCACAGGCCAAGAAATATGTCTTTTAACACTAGTTGCTTCAAAGAAGTGATTATCTTAAATAAAATTGCTCTTTGTTTCTCAGGAATGTCTTTTACAACTTGGAATGTACTCTTTTGAGTTTCGACAATATTGGGTGAAAGCACTGATTGATATGTGAAGTTGGCAAATGAATATATTATATGTTTGGGAATTTCGAGTGTAACTGGAAAATTTTCTATATGTTTTAGGATATTTAGCTGCTTCAGCTAGGATATGTAAAGGAAATTATATGATTTTAAATGGTGTCCACCTAATTTTGCTATGACATATTGGTGTTGTATATAATTTCTTTTTATGTTTTGCCAAACCTTTTGGAGTTTGTGATCATAATTGTTTGTTCAGGACCATTATCTGGATTTTAAAGTGGAAAAATTGAAGAATGAGCTTGAGAAGCAGTTGGAAGAGTCACAAGAAGCATGGAAGAGCACGATAGAATCTTACAAAGAGCAGGCTGCGAAAATGAAAGACTTGTCAGAGGAAGCGTATGAATTGTATCCTAAGAAAGCCATGGTGCTTTTTGAAGATGTCTCTGAGCAGGCCAAAGTACAAGCAAAGAAAGCTAGGAAATATATATCTTTGATTGCAGAACAAGTCACCATAGAGGAAGGGAGTATCTTTCTTCTGCAACGGAGAACCCTCCAAAGCCAGTAAAGGAAAGTGGAAACTTTTACTAGTGAAGGTGCTGAGTTGAAAAAAATATCTGAAATTCGTGATTTTTTCATTGGAATTCCATATGGTAACTGATACTGATATTTTCTTTGCTGGCTTGCTTTTTCACAACAAACCTATCAGTTTGTGATTTTTTTCTGGTATAAATTCTTGATTTTCAGGTGCACGGCTGTTCATCGGTGGATTTCTCTCCTTCATGCTAATTGTAAGCATTCCAGCAATTAGGTTTGGCATGATTCTAGGAGGTGCACTTTAAAGGAGCATATTAAGCTTAAGAGGATGGAAAGCATGAAAATCTTCTGCCTTATATTTGCAGGGTCAAGCAGATAAGTTTTTAGTATAGTATCTCACATGCATTCATTATTAAAAAACATCACTATTTTTTCCACGTATGTTTTGTTCAATTAAGGTGCTTGGTAACTATGTCAAATATTTGTTGTCACAAGTAGAAATTACATTTCATTTTTTCAGATTTTTATTGAGATAACATGCTTCCCTTTTACCACATGTGAGAACACATGTTCTAGCTTTTCTTCCGAACCTTCATTACAAGAGCTTACCCATGGCGGTGAATTAGTGAGATTTAAAAATGATTAGCTAGTCAATGGAAGAAATAGTTATATTGCGTAGACACTAACATGAATATCAATGTTAAACATGGCTAATCTTGGAAAACTGAACTCTCTCTTTACATATATATATATAAAATATCTCTTTGTTTCTTTTAACACTAGTTGCTTCAAAGAAGTGATTATCTTAAATAAAATTGCTCTTTGTTTCTCAGGCATGTCTTTTACAACTTGGAATGTACTCTTTTGAGTTTCAACAATATTGGGTGAAAGCACTGATTGATATGTGAAGTTGGGAAATGAATATATTATATGTTTGGGCATTTCGAGTGTAACTGGAAAATTTTCTAGATGTTTTAGGATATTTAGCTGCTTCAGCTAGGATATGTAAGGAAATTATATGATTTTAAATGGTGTCCACCTAATTTTGATATTCTAAGAAAGCCATGGTGCTTTTTGAAGATGTCTCTGAGCAGGTCAAAGTACAAGCAACGAAAGCTAAGAAATATATATCTTTGGTTGCAGAACAAGTCACCATGGAGGGAAGGGAGTATCTTTCTTCTGCAGCGGAGAACCCTCCAAAGCCAGTAAAGGAAAGTGGAAACTTTTACTAGTGAAGGTGCTGAGTTGAAAAAAATATCTGAAATTCGTGATTTTTTCATTGGAATTCCATATGGTACTGATACTGATATTTTCTTTGCTGGCTTGCTTTTCACAACAAACCTATCGGTTTGTGATTTTTTTCTGGAATAAATTCTTGATTTTTAAATTCTTGATTTTTAGGTGCAGTGCTGTTCATCGGTGGATTTCTTTCCTTCATGCTAATTGTAAGCATTCCAGCAATTAGGTTTGACATGATTCTAGGAGGTGCACTGTTGTAAAGGAGCATATTAAGCTTAAGAGGATGGAAAGCATGAAAATCTTCTGCCTTATTTTTACAGCGTCAAGCAGGTAAGTTTTTAGTATAGTATCTCACATGAATTCATTATTAAAAAACATCACTATTTTTTCCCCGTATTTTTTGTTCAATTAAGGTGCTTGGTAACTATGTCAAATATCTGTTGTCACTTATTTCTTCACTTGGGGGTGAAAAAGGCCGAAGTGGATCTTCATATTCTAAACATCAAAAGCATAAATTAAATGGCGCCTTCAAAATCATGAAATTTGTACCAAAATGAAACAACACAAGAAAGAAGGGACCCACCTTTGAAAAATGAAAGCAAGAAAGGGATTGATCTGAACCATCAGTTTGAAGATGGACGGTTAGAAAGCCTCTGGTAGCACCGAGCGGTCCTTTTTCTGTATGCCAGTCATGTGACGTGACCACGATGGCAGAGAAGTGTTGGACGTTGTGGTTTGTGGGTCCCATTAGAAGGAAAATGGCGGAGGGAAATGAAATGGGCCCCTGAAACCGTCTTTCGTACGGAGGTAGCCGTTAGTAGGTCAATGGGCGCGAAATCGGACCAATGAGAGGTTGTTGACGTTTCTTGTTTTGGCGCTTAGTGGTTGTCTTGTCGATCCAGGGTTTTGGCCTTAACTGTTTACTTCATTTTCTGGATATTGATTTGGAGCCCGACACTTGTAGTTCTTTTGAATTTCTCCTTTCTTCTTTTTTGCGTCCGGCGAATTGTTGATTGCTTGCTTGGCTATTGGTCGTTCTATGTATCTTGATGCAGCGACAGAGTGGAGTTTAATGTTTTGAGGGGGCAAGATGTCAAGCCAATTGGGAGATGCTGGTGGAGGTTGTAAACAAATGAACCTAATTTGAGCAGTTTGAATCCACACTTGTAGCTTGGACGAGTTGATCAAGTTACACGGACTTCGCCAGGTTTTGGTTGTGACCAGTTCAATCCAAAACTATAAGTGGGTGGTTGCCTACTTGGACTGTGTTGCCAGGCCACTAGTTGGGATTCAGTGAGTTTGCCAATTTATGATGTCACTTAGTTCATTATTCCCATTCACAAATGAAATACTCCTTGGTCTTGGATGTATTCTTTTGTTGGGGGTGGGGGGGTGGGAGGGGGAGTAGCTGAGAGCTATGGATGTGTAACTAAAAATGTTTGAGATGGTTTGCTTCTTGTAGGTGGTAAATTCACATATTCTGACTTGTTTGAAAACCTAATATAGAAATAGGGATTGAGCAAGCTTAGCTGTCTAGAATACGCCATGATGAAGAAAAACTGATGAAGGAAAGTCAAAGTAGTAAATATAGGCTAGGGACAGATAAACATTGTTGCATCGTAGAATTAGACGAATATGAAACATCAACCTGGGAAAAAATAGCATTAGGAGGATGATGATGGTTAATTGAAACAAGTTATGACAGAAATTAGTATGGTGAATAACCTTTTCCTTATAGACTGGAGTTGTAGGATACAGAGTTGTGAAGTTTCACTTTTTTTATATATATTATGTGCATAGAATGATTCTATTTTTAGATAGTCTCTGTGATTGATTAGATGCAATTCTTGTGTAGAATGGCTGTAAAATGCATGGAGTTTAGACCTTGATTAAAGATCGAATACATCTTGCTTGTCCAAATATGTTTTTGTAGTGTTTTTTATGTTTTTGGACATGGGAATACAATTATATAGCATGTTAAACTTGTTGAGCACTGACATTGGTAGCAGATTATTGACTGGCCCTTTTCTGCCACAACGGAGATTTTGAAGTTTTTAATTTAAGCCTCGTTTTTGTTTCACAGTTGTGGGAAAAAAAAAAGAACAACCTTTCTGAAATGATACTATTTTAGCAAGCTTAACAGACAACATAATTACATAAATAAGAAAATAAGTGGGACAAGTTCTGTAAATAATAGTATTTATGTTAGCTGCCATTTTGATGGCAAAGCCTTGCTTGCGAGTGTAGAAATGGACTTGACATCCAAAAACTTAGGAAGTCAGGTCCACGTCCACTAGATGGATTCGTCCCCCTAGGTTAGCAAGATTTCCCAATTGCTGCTAGTTCCACCATCAATCACTGGTGACATGAAAAATAAATCACAACAGGGTGTCAGCCGAAGTTGAGTGCAGACAATAGTTCACGGTTTATGTGTCAAACGTACAAGTGATTAACCCTTAATTCGTTTGTAAAGTAAAACCTTATTTCTGTAGCATCTGTTTTACCCAACTCTAGGTTGTGTTTGATAACTTTGGATCTTAGAAGTAGGGTAGCCTTTTGGATGTGAGACCTGAGGTTTTAAAAGTCATGTTAGATTCCCTCCCTCAGCCTTCTCTCTCGCCTCTCCTCTCTACCTTTATTTGTAGATTTGAAATCCATACTTGACGTCAGACCCTCCCCCTCCCCCTCCAATTTGAGACCTCTTCAGCACTCTTATGGATTTGAAACCTACGCTTTTTAAATGTACAGTTAGATTAACCTCAGATTTGCGCAGCAAGTCTGTCTTCAGATATGAGATCAGAGGTTACCAAATGCAGCTTAGGGCATGCAAGCCTGGCCAAGCAATATTTCACTAGTAATATCCGTTTTTGGGCCACATGCTGGAGTCTCTCTAAGACATGCTTAAATTAAACGACTCTTGCACAGAGTCTTAAGAGCTCATTTGATTGCCTGTTCCAAGGACAGAAGGAACAAGACATCCTGTTCTACATACTCTTGTCCTATCTCAGTGGCCTGTGGTGTGAACCGTATGCTAGAGAAGATGACTGTTCTATCCGTCATTTGCTTTAAGAAAAATGCAATAAAATGGAGTCATAACTTGTTGGCAAACATAGCTAAAGATCAAGAATGAAAAGGTAAACTAGCTGCTGTGAATCAAATTAGGAACACAAAGGAAAAAGTTCCTGCAAAACGGCTGAGTGTCATATGTTTGAAGATTTTACATGTAGTTGCTTGAATTAGACAAAAAACAGTTGAAAAGTGAAAAAAAAAAAGTTACAAGCTTCTGCAAGAAAGAATTTGAGCAAAACAGAATAGAAATACAAAAATTTCCTGAACACATACTATATAGTAGGAGCCTGAATGTATTCTGCTATTGGGGAAAAAAGAAACGAACACCGAAAACCATAATCCATGATCACCCTGCAATTTGAAGGAATTTCTGCAGTAATGTGCAGAAAAGTACGGAAACAGAGGAAAAAAACGTGCAATGTGCATAAAAACGCCAAATTAGACGAACACTAGTATGCCAAAAGCTTATTAAGAAGCCAGCAATCGAGAGAGAGAGAGAGACGGAAGGAGGGAGTTCACCTGAGCCGAATATCTCAAAGATCGCCTAAGCTGAGAGATGCTCGCCAGGAGTGTAATGTTAGAGATGCGTTGAAGCATGGGAGCTGGAGACTGAAAAAAGGAAACAGGCTTCAGAGCATGGAGCCAAAGAGTGAACTAGGGAGAAGGGATGAGAGACAGCTGCATGAGAGAAAAATTGATGGGGAGAGAAAGACACAGAAGTGAGCGGCCTATTACAACGTGGAAAGATATATATATATATATATATATATATATATATATATATATATATATATATAGAGAGAGAGAGAGAGAGAGAGAGAGAGAGAGAGAGAGAGAGAGAGAGAATTGGCATACGTTTAAGGCTTCACAGAATGCATCTGATCATTTTAGGTTCATTGTACATTGCAATGTGAAGGCAGCTGTCACCTCCATCCATGGTGCCAACGACGCTTTGCCAAGCCCGGCACGGGGGAGTAGGGATGTCAGCGGATCGGATATACCTTTTACCATATCTGATTTTTCAGATATTCATATATTTGGATTTGGACTTGGATTCAAATTCAGATGAAAAAAAATTATACCATATCCAAATCCGACTTTAAAATCTACATCTGAATCAAATCCGAATCCGATTTTTAAGTTATATTTGAATCCGATCTGAATCCAACTTTTAAGTTACATCCGAATCTGACTTTTAAGTTATATCTCAATCCATCCGAATCTGATTTATGACTTTTAAGTCATAAGTAAATCTGATCCAAATCCAATTTATGTACGAAAAATATATAGTAAACACCAAATGAACTATGAAACTCAATCTTAACATCACACTAGCTCAAACTTGACTAGTGATATTGTCAAGCTTATTAAGAGAGAAAGAGAGAGCAAGGGTGTGCATATATATATATATATATATATATATATATATATATATATATATATATATATAATTGTGAGGAGTCATCCTTAACAACTTCAATAAAAAAAAATCATCATATAGTACAAACTTGCAAAATTTTTTTTGCAATGCCTTCATTTGCCACAATGGATATGATCTTTCTATTTGGATATATACTTCAACCATGTTGACATTATATTAAGGTCCTGAGGGTAATGCTATCAAATTAACCTGCATTATGCAAATAAAAATTTTAATTAAATAAACATTTTAGACACAAATAACTGTATGTTCTAATTGATGTAAAGAAAATAGATAAGTACAAAAGAATATATACCTCTAATCTATGATTCAGTTTCAATGTATACATATGCAAAATGGTGCTTCTTTTTTAAGTAAAGGTGTAGACAAATCAGAATCATCTAACAAAAAAAATAAAATAATCAACACAAAAATATATTTAAAATCATTAATAATAAGTAAATTACCTTCAGCTTGATCTCACAACCAATCTTGTCCACAAATCAAAGCCTCTATGGTCTTTGTACATAATCTAATTCTATATAAATCAAGAATAAGTCCACTTGTGCTAAATGTTGACTCTGATGCAACAGTTGATATAGGAATAGTCAAAATATTACATACCATTTTAAACAACACAAGGTATTTAGGTGCATTGGCCTTCCACCATGTCAAAATATCAATAGATTGTTTTTTGGATAAATGAGTTCGTCCAAATACAACTTCAAATCTAATTTTGTGCGTTGGCTTTGTGATGGGTTTTCAAGAAAATCATTTAGTGCACTTGTTCTAGGCTTCGTATTAGAAGAAAATTCAATTAAAGAAGTAAAACTAGATGCATCACTATTCTTCTCAACATCAACAATATAACCAGTAGATGGTGTCTTCAATGCATAAGTAGTTTTATATTCTTCATAAAGATCACAAAGGTAGTTTTTAATTGCAGATATGCTTCATTTTATAAAATTGTCTGTATTAAAACTCAATTACTTTGATCTTATAATGAGGATAAAAAACCACTGCAACTGCTAAAATTAAATTGCATATATCCCAATACTGGTCAAACTTTGTTTTCATCCTCATTGCCATATTTGAAAGGCAAAATCTGAACTTGAACACATTTTTTCAATTTCCATCTTTATCTCACAAAACTTTTTAAAGAAGATATTAGAAGTTGGATACTTGATTATATAAATGACATTAATAGCATCATAAAATATTTTTAAACTGCTATAAATAATAGTAGCCTTCTTCCATTCGTCCTTAGTCGGTGTCAAATGATAGTGGCAATCAAGTTCTTGAAAACGACCAAAAACTTCTTTATATTGTAAAGCTACATCAAGCATAAGAAACGTTGAGTTCCATCTAGTTGAAACATCAAGACATAGTATTTTTTTCACAAGTAACTTTGACATGATGCACTACTCAATCAAAAATTTCACATAGAGCTTTGATATATTTTATACTTTTTTTGATCTTATCAATCACATCACTTATTTCTTTGACACCATCTTGCACAACCAAATTAAGAATACGAGCAGCATATCTAACTTGAAAATTTTTTCCATTACAAACAAGTGCATCATTTTCAAGAGGTTGCTCTATCAATTTTGTAGTCATGATATCATTTGTAAAATAATTGTTTAATGTAATTGAACATAACTTGCAATAATTGAAAATAACTTGTGATCAATGTTCCATTTTAGTAAACAATCTTTGATGACTGACAAGTTTTTTTCCTGTATGAGGTGTTTCAAACAGAATAAAATTGAGAACTTTCTTTTTTATTTCTCAACTATTATCAATATAATGTGCAGTCAATAATCACGTTTCTGACAACACGAAGTCCACATGTCAGATGTGAGACTAATCCTCCCATTAATCTTCTTTAAAATATTATGTAATTTTGTCATTTCATCTTCATAAATATATATGCAATCTGATATGATAGTGTAACATGATAATAACTTGAATTGTAGTTGTAATCCTTTAATAAACTTCTGAAAGGTTGAATGACTAACTATACAAAATGGATATTCATGAAGAATAATCATATTGGTTAAATCAAGTCACATCTTATCTGAATCAAACTTGAAAGTACCAACAGTACATTTTCCATCATTAATCTTTCCATCAATAGCAATACATTGTTAGCCTAATTCTAAGTTAGGTCTTTTATGACATACATTTAAATGATTCTTTAAACGTGTGATGCTCATCTTATTATTGCAATCCATAACAAAAAACTTGGAGCCATCGGCAACCAAGAAGAATAGCATTGCCTCTAACGAAGAGCTCATGAGGATCAACTACATGGAAGATATCAAACATAACGATCACTTAAGTACAATGAGTAAAAAACAACACTCACTATTTGCCCTTATTTTCAAAAGAATTAAAAAGCAAAGGCTTCTCTTTTAGTGTCAATGGTACCTACCCACTAACTACTGCAGCATAGCCAACAGATAGCTTCCTGTAGGCTCAAATGGTTCAAGATTCAAATGAAGTATGCAACCACTTATGTTTATGTACGTGCATGGGTTATTATAAGCTACCATTTATCCGTCCTATAAAAAAAAAGAACTTGAAGTTAAAAAAACATTTAACATTTAAAGAAGGGAAACTAAAATTGTGTTTATCAATCAAAACAGAAATGTGCAGTAATAATTTAATCCACAGTTGTCTTTTTTTTTCATAAAGAAACATGGCAGGCCACTCTCATGCATGTTAGATATCATGGAGCTTATCATGTGAATGGCAGAATGTCACCATATATTGCAAGTTTTTTTGGCCAGTTAAAATCAATTTAAGTTTTTTCTAATTGTTTGGACATGATATTTGGATCTCCCAGCTTTTGGATGTTGTAGAGAAACATTTGTCCACACATTCAAGCTTCAGATAGTTGTGTTGTCTAATCACTTGAATATTCCTCAAATACAAGTTTATGGTCCTCCCCCATATGTCAAAAGTCCTTGCTCTTTCTATTCTACCTTTTTCAATTACCAACAGTGAAGGCTTTGAATCATAAAAATCCAACTTTCACATATCTATAAACGTATAGATTTATATACGGCATAGAGTATAGGCATGAGATCAAGCAACGTTGACAATCTTTAATTAACAGAAACTTAAATATCAACAACCATGGTTACCCACTCAAAGAATGATAACATAGGGCAGCAAATCAAAAGAGTATGTCATAAACTAGATAAAGCAAAATCACTTGCGGACCTTCGCTATTGGTACTGTATAGCTCTTAACCTCTTAATAAAGTTGCTTGATTTTTTATTGAAATATATATGCAATTGGTTGTGTAAGTTTGAGAAAAATGCCACAAACAGATCCAACTTGGCAACATAGTAGTGAAGAATGTTATGGTAATAAAGGAAAAAGAGCAATTTTGAAATGAAAATATTGCAACATAGGTTATAAAGATGGTGTAGTAAGAGTAAAGGAACATTCCACTATGGTGTTGCACCATGTAACGATGCTGCACCAGAGGTAATACCATTTTTTAAGAAATTCCTGCAAATAAGGGTTAGTAAAAAGAAAAAAAAACAAAAGAATTTGAATATGGTTAGAAATCAAGGTTTTGGTGAAAGAACAACAAGTGATGGTTTTACTTCTCCTTCTATTAGTAAGGTTGGAAGTTCAAAAGGTCCTATGGATCCATATGTAAGTTCGAAAGGTCAACAAACAACCGTCAACAGGGCCTTTAAAAAGGATCACAGAAAGAAAGTTCATTTGGGTATAGAGAAGATGTTTTCTTTTTTTTTTTCCAAATGTCTTAGTTCATATTTTGCGTCTATATGTGAACCTTTTGGGGAATATGGTCGAGGATTTAAGCCACCGAGTTATTATGAGAAAAGATTTTGGATTGTAAAAGAAGATGTTGATAACGTGAACAATATGTTAGAAGAATATAATAAAGCATGTGCAAATTCTAGTTATAGCTTAATGACAAATGGTTGTATTTATGGTAAAGGTAGGAACTTGTTTAACTTTCTAGTTAATAATATTTTTGGTACTGTTTTTATAAAGCCTTGTGACATCAATGTTGTGAATAAGACATGTGATAATTTGGCAAAGTTATTCATAAAAGTAATTAAAGAAGTTGGAATACAAAATGCAGTTCAAATCATTATAGACAATGTTGCTAACTATAAGGTTGTATGTCTAAAGTTAAAAGAGATTGAAGGTTTAGGACATATTTTTTGGACACTTTACGCAGCATATTGTCTATATTTGATCTTTGAAGACACAAGTAAGATACATGTCTATAAGCAAACAATAGATAAAGCAAAGATGATTACGTTTATGTATGAACATGCATCGATGTTGAGTTTGATGAGAAAAATTACAAAGACTAAAGAACTTCTATGACTTATTGTTACATGATTTGCAACTTTCTATCTTACTCTACAAAGTGTTAAAGCAAATAAACAAGCATTAAAAAATATGTTTTTGTCTTTATTGTTTCAAAGGAGTGTTTATTATCATAAAAATGGAAAGGGTAAAGCAATAGCACCCATGTCACATGGGTACAGGTACCGGTGCGGGTATGGGTACGGACCATTTTCAAAAAACTTGGGTGTGGGGGTACGGATACACACACACACACACACACACATATATGTATATATATATATATATATATATATATATATATATATATATATATATATATATATATATATCAGAGCAAATAACAATTATGTACAAAAGAACAACCAGAATTGTCCTTTTCTCTGGCTTATTTTGTTTCATCTATACAGAGCAAATAACAATTAGAACACTGAACTCGAAAAAGAAAATAAATCGAGGAAAGGAAAACAAAAAGGAAATGATAAAACTGAAAACCAGCTGGATGAAAACACTCAAAGGAGTCCAAGGTGTCATCGAGAGAGAATAGTTGCTTCTAGATTCATCAATATCAAAGAAAAACCAAAAACATAAAATGAAGAAGAAAACAGTCACGGTAACAAAGACAGATTACCATCGCATGCAACAATATTCATGACAAAGCCAGGACAACGAAAGAAAAATGGACAGCGGCAAGCGAATCGAAAGAAAAATCACCAAAACGAGAAAACAAGATAAAAAAGAAGCTCCACATCACTCACCAATCGAAAAAGCACCAATAACAAGAATGCCAACAAAGAAACGCCTCCGATCAACCCCACAAAATCCAAAACTCAGTACGACCCAAAACTCAGTTTGCCGCTTGTTGTCGCCGTTCGCCGCCTGTCGTCGCCGCTCGCCATTCGCCACTCGCCGTCAGTGTCTTTCGGTGAAGGTTGAAAATGAAAACGATGGTCGTTTAAGGGTTTTTCGAAAATTTTGATGTGAAATTTGTAAAAAGAACGTTAAAATGTAAAAAACGTTAAAATTTAAAATCGGACAATTGGACTCTATCAAAGTTGACCGAGTCTGAAAATGGTTAAAAATGACCTTGGGTGCGTTGACCATACCCGGTGCGGTCAACGCAGCACCCGCACTGCACCCGACGCCACGCACCCGCACTGCACCCGACGCCACACCCGTACCGGTACCGGTGTTGTACTGGTACCATGCTGGTACTCCTCCTTAAGAGGAGTACCCATGTTACATAGAATAGCACAAATTGTTACTGAGGACAACAATTTTTGGAAAGCAGTTTCTTATATACATACAGTTATATTACCTCTACTAAAGGTCTCGAGAGTAGTCGATTCAGATGAAAACCCAATTATAGGGTTTTTATATCATCATATGAGAAAGACAAAGTAAGAAATTGCCTTCAATGTAGACAGTAATAGAAAAAAGTGTGAGAAAATTTGAGAAATCTTTGATAATAGGTGAGGCAAACGGGTGCATCATTGTCTAACATGGAGGCAGGATGCCAATGCAGCACATCCCAAGAAAATTGGGTGCAGGGGTGCAGCTAGGGTATATATACAATGACTCTTAACTTTTCCATGACATCTATGGACATCAAACTAAAATTGTTCACCTTTTTAATCCAAAAGTTGTAATTTTTTTTTTAATATAATAGAAAGGGTCATTTTTTTAATCTAACTTTGCCGATGGGGTGAGGTTTTCCTCCATCTTCTCCCTCCATCTTAACAGAGGAAAGAGGAGGAAGTCGCCCCCCTTGATGGTGGCGCCGGTCCTCCCTCCATAGATCGGTTCAATGCTAGCTTGGGTTCCCCATGCCTTTACCTTTTGTGATAGAGGCAGTGGGGGCCTCTGCCCCTGTCGTTGCAGGTGGGGCCGTCCAGCAGCCCCACTCCGAAGCCCTCGAAGGCCCCCCTGGCAACTGAAGGGGCAAAGCCGTCTGGGCTCCGGTTGGAAGAATGGGAGAATGGGGGAGAGAAAGAGAGAGAGGGAAGAGAGGCACGAGGAGAGAGAGGGAAAGGGGGGGAGATGGTTGATGATCTGGATCGTCTGATTTAAAATTGGACGGTTCAGATTTGATGTCCTTGGATGTTTGGATAAGTTAAAATCAACATTCAAGGACTATATATATATATATATTTCATAGTATATATATAATTATATGGCTGTTTCTTAGCTTAGTTTGTCTTTTCTTTTACTTTTATTACTGGAAATAAAGAAAGAGGGAGAGAGTGAATAAGAAAAAGAGGGAAATTTTTTTGAAAGGGAATAGAATAGGGTGCGGTTGGGGTGCGAGTCAGAGCTGCACTCACGTCTGCACTTGCACCAGTGTCTTGTTGATGCCGGTGCTGCCCTATTTTTGAAGAGTCTGTGTGACATAATCTACATGTTATAGGATACTATTTGAAACCACATTTTTTTTTAAATGATGATGATGTTGGCAAAGATATGAAAGTGAAAGCTTAGTTTTTAAAATGCTTGGAAAGAATGGTGTTCAATCTAGAAGAATGTTGTGAAATTTTGCTTCAATTCAAGGCATATGAAGATGCACTTGGCTACTTTTGAAAACCTAAATTTATAACACAAAAGATGCGCTTGATATACTTTAGATTTGTCTTTTACTTTTGTTGTTATTCTTATGATTGAATTAATTGAGCTTTCTAAATTATGTTTATTTTCATTTTTTGATACCAGGTGATTGGTGGAACATATTTAGTAATCAAACAAAATAATTGATAAACTTTGCTCTTCAATCTTACATGCAGTGCATTAGGATGTGAACGTAATTGAAGTATATTTTCTTTGTAATTATTATATGTTTATTACTTACATTATTTATTTATATTTTTTATTCATCATATATGTTAACTATTAATGACTTGTAAAATGATTTGATAACTGATAGGTGCATAAGAAAAGAAGAAATCGTCTTGACCAAAGAACTCAATTCTTTGTTTTTTGACTTTTTGTTATGTATAACATGAAATTAAATGAAATGACTTGCAAAAAGGAAGATGTTTGAGGATCCTTTGTATGTTGAGAATATTAATCTAGACGATGAATGGATTACACAAAAAGAATATTTTGTTCTACTTCATTCTTCTTTACATGGTTCTTAGTTGGACTCTACTTTTAATATAGATGATATCAATATTGCTTGAAGATTTACTTGGGTCCAAAAAGAAGCGTAAGAAAGATTCCTGTTTCATAAGATGCATGATGACAAGGGTATGTAAAATATTTGTAAGATAAATAAAATGCCTTTGATTGTTTACTAAATACATTAATTTTGCTACTTTTTTTGAATGAAGGTAAAAGAAAAATAAGAGATGAAGAAAACGAGATGCTGATGATGAAAAAATAAAAGATGAAAATCAATTTATCCTTTATATGGATGATTCAAATAAAGATACTTTGTCCACTCCTAGTCCTGATTAGGACGACATTGATGAATACATATGACTTCTATTAAAGGCTTACTGATATTTGTAAGGAGATAATTGTACTTGAAATGTTTTTTATGATTATTTTAATTGTTCTGTTTATATATGACTCAAAAACATTTGAGTTGTTAAAATTATTGTCTTTTAGTTTTCCAGTTTTAATGGTTCATTTGTGAATGTTAAATTATATATTATACAATAGCATTTGGTCTATTTTGTATTTGATTTTGCAGATAAACTATATGTAGAAGTCTAGAAGATAGTATTAGAGGATATCCATTTCACAAAATTTTTTTGAACATATAAGGTGCTGCTTCGACCTTAGTTTTGTTCATATTATTTTCACTATGATTTTGTGAATATAGAAGTAGATGATTATGTAATTGAACTACACTTAGAAGGTCTTGTTTATGACAGGTCAATTTGGGGATTACACCACAAGAATTATATTTTGCACCAAGAATTATATTTTGCACATAGAAGGTGTTGCTTAAGACGGAGATTACTCCACATTGGTTCTTTACTTACATGTTATTTTGCTTGTTGTTTTTTATTTTTGACATTATTTTTGTGGATATTATATCTTAGATAAATTTTTGTCCTAATATTTGCACTCTATTAAATCTCGCTCGTCTACACCTTGCTTCATAGGGTTAGCGCATTGCTTTGCCTCATCACATTTAACAACATTGAGTCACAAGTTGGAACAATGTGCATCATCTTATTGACAGTTGCTGCAAAAGGGTACTTAAGCTTTCATTTGATTTTCTGATGAATTTGCTGGATCTTTTTATGCATGATAACTGGTTGAGGTATGACTACAGGTCCATGACACTCCTATTTTGTAAATTTTCAATTTGCTATTGAAGAATTCTCTTGCAAATTAGATAACAGTGCTACCAACATCTGTTGGAGCTGAAAGGAACTAAAGCAAGCATTTTCCCAACCTTTTATTTGTTTTTCTATGCTAATGATTTGGTTTTCAGACTGTTCCTTCAATCTTTGCCTCTACCATAAGGATGTTTTACAGCGACGATTTAAGGCTAGTGGAATGGAGCTTGTCCTAGGCACCTAAGAATGCCCAGTAACTGGCGGTGGTTGCTATTTTGCCTTTTTTGCTAGCGATTTTGGTTCTGTGAAGCAAAAATTTTCATATAGTAATGTTAGAGTCCTTGTCTTAGCTAGAATGCTTGTCATTCTTGAGAATTTCTTATTGGTTGGGCCATGATTGTACAGAATTGAATCACTTGATACTTGGGGAAACTGGTTATATCCACCACCACAGTTACGTGTTATCGGGTTGTTGACCACCAAAGGTGATTGAGTTGGAGTTGAGGGCCACTGAGTCGGCCAAATGCTTGAAAGACGTAGATGTCCCGCAAAACGAAAAGGTGAGAAAAGACCTCGATGTATGTAAATGCAATTAATACCCAAACTAGTCCCCATGAATGGGTAAACTCAATTGGCATCTTTAGTGTCATCTCATTTTGTACCGATGAACCCGACAAAAATTCAAGTTAAGAACACAGAACCCTCCTTGAGATCAATCCCAAAAGCCCTAATCACTGTCCGATTCATGCTCAAATTTCATCGATTTAGAAAAGTACTTCTCTTATAAATATCTTTGTTCTCTATTTGCAATGTGTTGCCCAAACCCAAAATTGGGTGTTGCTAGTCAACGGGGTGTTGTGTGGTCTTGTGACAAATACCCTATTGTAAATGACATTGCACACATGGTCACATAGGTGCTATGTGCTAAGGGTTTTAATAGGATACTTAGGTGATTGCATACTATTGTACACACCAGAGCACACGGTTATCACACACAGTAATCAAATATACAACAATGTGATGTGTCCGACTTCGACAGTAATCGCACACACTATTTCACACTCACTAAATGTGTCTAACACTCAGTTAACATGTATGATAATGTGTCTGATATTATTTGCTTTTTCTATATAGATCGACCATGTCTTCCACCATTTCTATATGGAGGGCTGGAGGCACCCATGCTTCCAATAATCTTGGTGTGATGCTATGAAGCGTGTTGAGAAATACAGAAACTTGGACAATTTCTCGAAATTATTTTATTGAAGAGGTCATGGCGATGATGTGGACACATTGTTGTTGCAGCTTGTGGTAGTCAGCATAGAAGAGAAGGAAATGTGTGCAGGATAGATGTCAACAAGAATAGTGAGGAGGAGGTGGCAGTGGAAATTGTATATGAGAACCGAGTGGTGGAAGAGGAAGAACCAAAAGATGAGAATAAAGGAGAGCAAGTAGGGGACAAGGAAATAGAGGGAAAAAAGTAGCGAAAGACGAAAAAAGAGAAAGAAGTGGTTGATAGAGCCGAGGGAGGAAGAGTAGGCACAGTGAGGGAAGAAGATAAAGGTGGTGAGAGGAATGTAGATAAAATGATAGTGAGTCAAAAGGAAAGAGAGGCTGAAAATGAAAATATCTAGGAGGTACTTGTCTTATTGAGCAATTTGTCGTAAAGAATGAGAGAGGAAGAAGAAACCGGCAGTGCCCATGCAGGGAGAGAGGAAGATGAAGTATAGGAGGAAGAGGAAGAAGTTCAACAAGGAGGAGTTCGAAAGAGAGAGAGGGAGACGATGAAGTTTAGTAAGAAGGAGTTCGGGAGGAAGATGGAGTGAAGGAAGAAATTTCAAGTACAGGAGGAACCTGAAGAAGTGGCATCTGTCCATGTCCCAGAGGAGCATGAGGGAGTTGGAGAGAGACGAGAAGAGGGAGGGGCACAGACATCACAGGATGGAGAGACCTGAGAGTGGAGGCTGGATGAAGAGGGAGAAGCATGGGTGTCAGCAAATGGCATGGAGGGGGCCGGAGGCCAGAAGATATACATTGGCCTGTTGAAAAGACAAGTGGCAGAGAATGGTGAAACAACGAAGCAAGTTGATGATGGATGGAGATAGTGCCTCATCAAGTTACGAACTTACCGATAGTGTCATCGTGCTTCCTAGCTTATGAGATAGTATAATGATTGTGTGTGCAATAAGATATTGTGTGTGATTGAGCTGTTTGATAGCGTGTACCATGGTGTTTGATAGAGCTATGTGATAACGTGTGCAACAGCATGTATGATAGAATTGTGCAATTGTGTGTATGACAATGTGTATGATAATGTATTTTTGATGTAATAAAAATGCAGACACATTCAATGGCGCAATGTCCTGGTTTGATACGATATGCTCACCAATAAATAAGACTCTGGAGCGAATACATTCATCTTTGATGGGTTCAAGATGACTATAACACTAAAGGACATCGTAAGACTAATATGTATAAAGCGTCGAGAAAGTGGGTGTGGGAAGCTCCAAGTATGATACGAGAAGTAGGTCCAGCGAGCTACTTGCTATGTCTGGAGATACTTTCAATTCCCCAAAACTTGGCAGTAGTGGACAACTACGTATAGGGCGTAGCTATACTGGCTCATTTATTTAGCCAGCTACATCGATTGGTTCAAGACACTCATTCTATCGAAGGATTTTAACCATTGATTGTATAAATAATATTTGTTTAAATTATTTTTTCTGCATAACATTATGTCGCACACACTATTGTCTTAGTGTATGATGTGTACTTAGATACTTATATATGTTATCTTTGCATGCTTGGATGTGGGAGCGTGTATCTTTTTTACATATGATGTTTATGCTGCCAAATACGTACTTTTCCAATAATGATACAGTTGACACATGTTGCGCAAAAGGACTATTGTAATACAGATTGTGCCAAGAAAATAATAGAAGGGCTTAGGATCAAACATGTGTGATTACATATGTATGTTGTGCGGTTACATATTGTATGATTTGTTTTATGTACAGGTTAATTGGTGAGCATATATAGAGTGAGAGAACACGTGGACAAAGCAGGAATTTCAGAGAATGGGAAGATGTGCAAAAATATCTGGTTGTCATGCATGAATGAGGTTGAGATGCAACACGATAGAAGTTTTCTTACAGATTGAAAAACGGGACTTTTCTAAAGAGGACTGGCGAGTTCTTTTTGCTAGAGACTTGGAAGGTTGGAAGAGGAGCAACATCGAGGTGCCTTCATATGCTGATGAAAGGTTTGCCTAGGGTACCACGAGCTTTACCTATAGATATTGTCATGCTAGGACAGAGAGAGGATGGAGAACCCTACCAGCAAGAATAAATGGCGACCACATTCAATAATTGATGTCGACACTGTTGTCTATGGAGCCCTTCCAACACTATCCCAGGTTATTACCCTAGCTACAAGTCAGCATCCTGGTTGTGTCTTTCATTAGAAAAAAATGGTTTTTGTAGCTCAGGTTCGTCCTTCTCTATCTGCAACCCAATCTGTGGTGCATTCTCCCTCCTCACCTCAGCCTGGTCCAACCCATATCCATCCTTCTTCCCATGTTTATGCTCCCTCCTCAAGTTAGCCTCATCATGGGGGCGCACAGTACGAGAAAATCAATAACTCAAGAGACATATTTTTAAATTTGAGCAATAAGGAATATGAATGGAAATATAGAAGCGATAAATTGCAATATGGAAGTGATAAATGTCAATGTGGAAGCGATGAATCAAAACATTGGAAAGATGAATCACCGGCTAAGGAAATTATTGATAACAAGTAAAGTATAAAATTTGAATGTCAAAAGGAATAACTATAAATTACTTGCATATCTTCAATTTTTATTATGTATTATTTGAAGAAAAAATAATGTAACCATCATCCTAC